>NW_022437065.1:1064578-1134102 GCF_009761245.1 Sapajus apella | reverse complement strand
AATTTATTTGCCAATAAAATAGGAATTTAGTGTGGATAATCTCTAAGGTCCCATCCCACTTGGAAATGTTATGCTTCTAGCCGGACGCGGTGGCTCACGCCTGTAATCCCAGCACTTTGGGAGGCCGAGGCGGGTGGATCACGAGGTCAAGAGATCGAGACCATCCTGGTCAACGTGGTGAAGCCCCGTCTCCACTAAAAACTACAAAACATTAGCTGGGCATGGTGGCGCGTGCCTGTAGTCCCAGCTACTCAGGAGGCTGAGGCAGGAGAATTGCCTGAACCCAGGAGGCGGAGGTTGCGGTGAGCCGAGATCGTGCCATTGCACTCCAGCCTGGGTAACAAGAGTGAGACTCCGTCTCAAAAAAAAAAAAAAAAAAAGTTATGCTTCTATGAATTGTACAGGTTGTGTGGTGGCTGCACACTATTCTCTTTCTTCCAATCTCCAATGCCTGGCAGAGGATGTGACACAGAGTAAATGCTCACTGTATGGCTGCTGAAATGAACTGAACTCAAAGGGACCTCCAAATCATCTAGCTCATCTTTAAAGATGACATAAAGAGCGCAACACATGCATCATCACTTCCTTTCTAGTGTTCATGTAAGGCACGCTAATCAGTTATGCCACTCCTGTCTCATACCACAGGCAGACTCAAAATCCTCAACTGAGAATTCCTGTAGCCTGGTGATGGGATTAAAAATTAAAACTCATTTGCCATCTCTATGGCTCAATCTGCTTATTTTACAGGAGAGGACACTGGTACCTAGAGAATTAATACTTACCTAAGATGACACAGCTGACTAGTATTAAGGGCAGTTACAGAAATTAAGTCTCATCACTCCCAGGGGAGCATTCTTTCCAAGTTAGACTCTCTACTTTCATTTTAACACAATTCTGTCTCTTGATCTCTTTAAAATATTTTCCTCTAATAATAGCGGGTAACTCAGGGGTAGAGGGAATGGGGAGATGGTAAGATCTAGATGGATGGAAAAAATGGGTGGATGTAAGATTTCACTGTAAATATTTCAACCATGTGAATACATCACATATTTAATTTTTTAAGTAGATTGGTTTTAAAGATGTTGTTTAATAAGCTCTTTAAAAATTCAGAACTTCGGTGCATTTCCATAATTGATGTTTTAGAAAGTTTCCTTTTAGCTTTCCCTACTGAATTTCTACAAAGGACTTACTTTAATGCATTTACTTGATTTATCTTTGTAACTTCAATTGTCTTCTGATGAAAACAGAGCTCAAGGAAAACGTTTTGCTGTGTCTCTTTCTGAGGTATGTGGTTGGAGAGCTCACATTTTCTTCTTTGTCATCTAGATCTTTGCTACGCAAAATGTGGTCTACAGGACAGTGGCACCTGCATTAACTGGATCCTTATTAGAAGTGCCAGCCTGGCGTGGTGGCTCATGCCTGTAATCCCAGCACTTGCGAGGCTGAGGTGGGTGGATCATTTGAGGTCAGGAGTTCGAGACCAGCCTGACCAACATGGGGAAACCCCGTCTCTATTAAAAATACAAAAATTACCTGAGCATGGTGCCACCTGACTGTAATCCCAGCTACCTGTGAGGCTGAGGCAGAAGAATTGCTTGAACCAGGAGGCAGAGATTGCAGTGAGCCGAGACTGTGCCACTGCACTCCAGCCTGGGCAACAGGGAAAGACTCCATCTCAAAAAAATAAAAATAAATAAATGTGCCAAATCTCAAGCCTGATCTTAGACCTACAGAATTAAAATCTGCACCTTAGCAAGACCCCTAGGTAATATAAGCGCACATTAAGGCTTCAGAAGTACTGGTCTAGATAACAAGGCAATTAACATTTTGGCCAAAGTTAGTGCCCTGAGGTGGCAAGCTGGAAAGATGAGGTGAAAAAAATCATCCCTGTTATTAGATATGACAAATTTAGGCCTAACACACAACCTTCTATTGAAAAGGGAGTCATGGTTGGCTTGCAAGCAGCCATAGATGAGGTTGAACACCCACTTATTTTATAGGGTCTGTATCAGATCAATAATGAATATGACAATAATGAGTGTAATAACTATAATAATATTTGCCACGTGTTATGTACTATACTAAAAGCTTTACACATATTATTTTAATGTTCAAAATAACCCTATTCCAATTTATAGATTAGATAAATAATTAGCAGCTAATCCTTTCCTGCTTGCTTTTCTCTACTCCAGAGGCTGAAAGCTAAAAACTACATTTCCCAAACTCCCTTGCAGCTAGAGTACAGCCATGCCACTCAGCTGCACCTACTCCAGACTTGGATGCAGAAGTGAACAACATGCAGTGGAAGCCGTCTTTGGAGAGATTGGATCTTCTGCTACATATGCAGGTAGAGAAATCTATTTCAGCTGTGGTAGCTATAATGGAGTGTCTGACATCTGGTTTCAAGGAGCAGGCTGTGTCAGTGGTGTTCTGGCTACAAAAGAACCACAGTGTCATTGGGCAATTTTTCTGCCTGTGTTGTCCCTGGCTATGTGGTGTCCAAGAATTATTCACTGCACTTCCTTTCCCCAAAGATTCTGGGAGCCTCTTCATGTCTTTTAATACACTGCTTTCCATTATCTACCTAGAGTGGACTCTCATTTGCAAGTAAGACCCTGGCTGATATAGTAATTGAGACCAGTTAAGTCACTAAAAGCTAAAAAATGGTGCAGCTAAGTTAGATATGTCAGCACTATTTTCCAGAGCAGGTGACATTTGGGATATTGTAAAACAGACATATGGTTAATATTTCCTAGAATGACAGTGAGGAAGATGAAACTAGTGGCTTTATCTGAAAGGGACCATTAATTTTTAAGATAAGTTTTCCCATGAAATTTGAAAATGTTCTATACCTAAATACATATGTATCTCTATGGCCAACTCAAAGAACAAGTGTCTAATCTAGTCATAAAGTAAGGAATGGAATGAGGGAAAAGAGAAGGAAAAAAGTAAGATGTTTTGAATGCCCGTTTTGTACAGAAACTAAATTAGGGGCTTCTCTAAACATGAACAAAGAGATTCCAAAATAAGAATTATACAACTTATAATGGTTGGCAAACAATGGTTACTGGTGCTCAGGCTGATCAAGTGTGGTAAGAATTTTGGTTAAAATAGATTTATTTGAAAGGAGATTAATCTCACCCCATGCAAAAACGTTATAAATGCTAATAAGCACTAATGATCTATTATAAAGTTCCTGGAAGAAAATAGATGTTACATGAGCAAGTAATGTAGTTGGAGAATCTCAGTTGCTTATTATTTCCCCAAAGGCATGAATGACCAATTTGGAACCACACAAAGAACACCTTCTTATCCTCCATTCCTTGTTTCTTGCTTACCATGATTGTCCACTTTCTGTTTTCTGCCTCTGGGAACACGAGTGATTGTGGAGAATAAAAGACTTCATCGTCCACTTCTTCTGGCTTTCTGGGCAAGCAGTGTAAAAATGTCCAGTCAGAGGCAGCAACTTTAGCAGTCTAAAGAAATAGGGATAAGACCACATTTTGACTATTATATGTGGCCGTCATATTTGTTTTCTTCAGTATTTAAAAACGTACATGGCCTGCAGTCAGAGATCAATGCAAAGGGAGAGACAAAGGAGCAAAGCGACAGTTTTATCTCAAGATACCCATGGGAAATGTACCTGGTACTTTCAACTTATGGAATTTTAGAGTCTTTTTTTTTTTTTTTTTTTTGAGAAGGAGTCTCACTCTGTGGCCCAGGCTGGAGTGCAGTGGTAAAATCTTGGCTCATTGCAACTTCTGTCTCCTGAGCTCAAGCGATTCTCCTGCCTCAGCCTCCTGAGTAACCGGAACTACAGGCATGCGCCACCACGGCCAGTTAATTTTTTGTATTTTTAGTAGAGACGGGATTTCACCATGTTGGCCAGGCTGGTCTTGAACTCCTGACCTCAAGTGATCTGCCCACCTCAGCCTCCCAAAGTGCTGGGATTACAGGCATGAGCCACCTTGCCCAGAAAGTCTTTTTTTCTTTCTTTTTTTTTCATTTAGGAGAGCATCACTTCAAGTTAAATCATTAACTCAGTTTTCTAGTATTCTGTTTAGTGGAAGAGTGGACATTTCAGTAAATAACTCTACTAATGTAATATTTGGCTGATAGTAAAAGTCACCAATTATAGTCCACTATATTTAAAAAGTTGCTTTGGTGTGGTAATATTATTTTTTGAGCTTATCTCCAAATTATTATCTTTAGCACTTGAAGCATACTCCATCACTAATTAAAACAATTTAGATAAAAGCACTGAGGTAGGAGTGAATTAAATAGGATTATAAGCACTATGCATTAGATTTTTCATTCTTAATGCAAATATACTAGCAGTTTTAATGTTCTCCAACAGTTAATTCCTGAAAGTTATATTTCCCTATATATTTCTGTTGTTCACATACAAATGCAAAACTACATTCCTTCATACTTTCTTAACTCAAAATTACTGGCTTTGTACTAAAATTTTGTTTTACCTCCCACCCTAGCTCTAGGTTCAGAACATTTTGGATTTCTAAAATACCAGCAAAATTACATGGGAAAAAGTAACATTTATACATGCCATACAAAAGTAAAATGACTATTCTTCAGGCCCACAGTCCCAATACCAGAAACACATGTAAGATTGGCCAAGCAGGTATAAGTATGAAGTGATTTATGTAATTTAAAATATCTCCATGAAAATATATGCCACATGTATGATAAGGAATTAGCCATAATATATAAAGAGCTCCTATAACCAATAATAGAAAAGGCAAAAATAGAAAATGGACAAAAGATATAGTAGCAATTTATAGAAAAAGCAGCAATGGCCAATAAAAATTAAAAGATGCTTAACTTCATTAGTAATCAAGGAATTGCAAATTTTAAAAAAAGAGATACCATTTTCCTCCATATTTAGAAAAATTAAAAATGTAGATAAAAACTAAAAATGGAGAGTGTATGAAAAAATAACTATAATATACAGCTGCAGGAGTATACATTTCTAATCTGCTTTGAGTGAGCAACTTAGCAGCACTCTCATATTTTAAAAAGTATATACCATTCCACCCAAAAATAACTCTTCTCAAGATCTTATTCTCCAGTAATATTTGCACAAATAAATATGGATAAGCAAGTTCATGCAGCATTTTTGTAATCATTATTCTCAGAAATAGCCTAATTTATTAATTGGAAACATTTTAAGTAAATTATAGTGCCACTTATCCTTTGGAATTCTATGCAGCAACTAAAAAGAATAAAAAATATCTAAATGAATGGACAAGAAAATCTAAGATTTGTTAAGTGGAAAAAGTAAGAATAATAATAAATAATAAATAAATAACAAATAAATAATGTCTAAAATACCATTTATGAAAAATCAATAGTTGTGTGTATTGAGGCATATATATGTAAATGCACAGAAAAGGTCTGCAAAGAGACACATCGTATTATTAAACAATGGCTACCTCTAGGAATAGTCACTGTTAAAGGGATGGAGGAAAGACATTTTTGCTTTTTATTTTTCAAACTTCTGTTCTATTTTATATGTAACAATAAAGAACTTGTATTTATGTATTACTTTATCAATACAATATTAATTGTACTTGCTTAATCCCTTTTTCCACCAAAGCGGATTTGTTGCTTTGCTGACAAAACCCTAGTGTGCACCTGGCTTTTAGGGTATTCCTCCAGAACGCTGCTTCTCAAAGTGTGGCCCTGGAGGCAGCAGCATTGCATCACCTGGGAACTTGGCAGAAATGCACATTCTCAGGTCTCACCCTGACCTACTGAATCAGAAACCCTGGGGATGGACCCAGCCAGCTGTGTATTAACAACTCCTCCCGTGATTCTAAGACCTGCTCAAGACTGAGAAGCACTGCTCCAGATCTTACTGGAAGGCAGCCAAATGAATGAGTCCCCTGGGAATGCCCTGGAGGGTGTTAACAAAACTAAACTGGATTTAAAGATCCTTGGAAAATAGAGGCAAGGACTAGCCTGAGGAGCATAGTTATGGGGCTTTTCTTAGGGGAGAAATCAGAAGAAACTGCATGCATCAGAAGTAACCTAATTTCTCTAAACACACAAAAGGTAAAACACTGCAATGCCTCAATTCTTGTGACAGGGAAAAGCCTGCTCTTCTCTTCTGAGTTTCAAATTCCTTCATCCAGCACAAAAAATGCCTTTCCAAAGGACACAGCTAATCTTTGGAAGGAGAGAAGTCCCTAGGGGATATAATCAGTGAGTCCTTTTATGGGGAATGAAAGGACAGTCTGCTCCCCCTAAAGTGAATGAGTGATTAGATGGTTCTGGCCTTTATGAATGGAATTAATGAACCTTCAGAGAGGCATCAATTTGTACCTTCATTGTAACCTGGTAACCTTGGAAAGCCTGGAGCCGCTTTTTCTTCTCCTCTTCTTGTCCCATGCTTATCCAAGTGTCTGTAATTAATACATTGCCTCCTTGCGCTGCTTCCAATGGATCATTCGTCAGCAACAGCTTGGTACCGTTCTAGCATACACAAGCATGCTGATTAAATAACTTCATGGGACAGAAAAAGGCAATAATACTTTTACATGTAAAGAGCATACCTCTTTGGCATACTGCTCTGCCAACTTGGTTACACTAGGATCCGGCTCATAACCCTACAGGAAGAAGAATTTAACTGTTATTTAGGTAATTTTATTATACATGTTTTCTTACATATGCATTATTTTCTCTTCCATATCTCCTCTCCTTCCCTTTTTCAAGATGTGGTCCCATCGTGTTCAGTAGAATATGATTTTTACATCTACAATTCCAAAACTTAATAATGCCTTTTGGAATTTAAAAAGACAACCAATTGTCCCATCTTTCTTTTATTATCTCTGACTTCTTTAGTCATAAAGGCAAACACAAGGCATGGTGCTTTCTAACTCTTGGAAGCACCTCTTCGAGGATTATATTCATAATTATACAAATGAATGTATGTTTGTCTTTGCACATGCTATCCTTTTTTGTCTGAAATTCTTTCTTCTACCACTCCATGTGGATAACTTTTTTAGGTTTCAGTTGAAATGTCCCCTCCTCAGAAAAACCTTCCCTGACCATCCCAGCTAAATACTAACAGCTCCCTCTTCCCTACCACACATCTCCTTCTTTTGCATTCCCCAGCAAGCATTTTGAGTGCAAGGTGCTTGCTTTGAAAGACATTGACAGAACAAATGCATTCTTTTTGCTAAGATTATATATTTGTTCAGGATGGTTTGGTGAGGGCAGGGTCAGACTCCGTAGAGGCAAGCTAGGTGCCTACGGCAAAACATTTAAGGAAAGCCTAGAAAAATATTAAAGAAACACGCATTCTCACGGTCATCCATGCATAGATTTTGCACCCTAGATTCTTTGCTTGCTCAGCCTAGTCCCTACTCTGGGTGAGGGGACATCATGGGAACAGCCAAAGCTTGCCAAGCTATCCCAGGCCCCCACAGGCAGCCTTCCTGCCTCTACCCTCACTCTCCAACCTATTCTGTACACAGCAGCAAGAACTTTTTTTTTTTTTCTGAAGACTCCGATGTTTACTACTTGTTTCTTAAGTCAAAGCTGATTAAGAGCATCAAGGCTCCGCACTTCCATCCCCTGCTTCTGTCTCTTTTAATTATTCTCAACATCTTGCTGTGGAAAAGCCAATCTTATTGTCGTCCCTGTACAGATCTTGCCCTTTTCTGCCATCACAGCCTTTCACCCTTGAACACCTCCTTTCTTGTCCCCTCCTGGGCGTCTTCATCACAATGTGTCAGCTCCTAAAAACTCTAGCCCAGCATCTCCTCCAAGACCCTCCATACGGAAGTCTTGTTAGTTCAAACACCGTAATTATCGTCACCTTCCTCCATCCTTCTCATTTTCCCAAATTCTTAGCATTGATTATGAGTTGATTTTTATCACTTTTCACTGAGGCATTGTGGTGAACGCTGTGGTATGCTTCCCAGATACCCCTCCATGAATAATCATGAATAAAGGACTTATTCCCCCAGCGGCTGGGAGTGCTGCCAGAAGATGGCATTCAGCTGTCATCCGCTTTGAGCACTGCCTCAGCTGCAGAGATCAGCCTCACTCAAGGTCACACACCCTTCCGGGGCAACCCACATTCAATGGCTGATTGACAGGAGGGTATGAAAACCTGACCCCCTCTGCCCTACTCCAGACAGCTGAATGGACATCGCAGATCCAGAACTTCCCATGAGATCAGCCAAGGCTATTGTTGGGCCTGCATCGTAGCTCAGCTTCTCCCTCTTCTTATTCCTGCTTCCTTCCCTTCCTTTCCACAGTTGTTGATTTCAAGGGCACATGCTAATAAGCATCCTGCCTGTCCTGCACACTAGCTAAACTCTGAGTCTGCTTCCCAAGAAACGCACCCTGTGACAGGCATGTTTAGGTTTATTTGTGAAATTGTGTTTATTTGCACATAATTGTCTACCATAGTTTCTTCTTCTATTAAAATATTCTTGAAAGAAGAAACTACTCTGATGTCAATGAAGATGCCTGCAGACATTTTAGCAACTTACCACCCTCATATAGCCATGAATTCTGGAGCCTTGTTTATACAGATTTGGGGAAAGTAATTAATAAAATCTAGCTAATTTAGCAACTAATGTTGTAAATAGCCATACTGGTAAACATAAATGAAGAGACTTGGATATTACCCCAAGTGCCTCCTACCCTGAAAATTTAGCCTTCTCTTTGGAGAGTAGGTTTTATACTCCCTAAGTATAATAATTCTTAGAAAAGGAATCAATAAGTACTTAGAGAACCAACAGAGAGGTTTAGAAATTAGAAAATCACCCAACCTTGCACGCACTGAGCCATGACTTAGAATATAGAGAGGAATTCGTTACTCACATCTCAGCTTTCAATACTAAATCACTCACTAGCCTTTACATAAATTATAAAACTAGACAAAGAAGGTGATTAACACACCTAGTTCAGTCTAAGTATTCACTTAGAACAATGTTAAAATCATTACTATTGATAGTTTATGGAGCAATTTTACAATCATGAACAAAATTATTTTTTCTTGAACATGTAAGTTATTCTTGGTTAAAGAATGGGGAAATAGATTAATCATGGCCTTGGAAACTTCTCAGTGTTTCTAAAATTTAAAATAAATCTCCTAGCTTTATCTTTAAAGGAAACAGGTCTACTAACAACTGAAGACTTACAAATTGGTGGAATGACTTTTGCACTATCAGACTTTTCAGAAGACCTTTCAAAACTCTTTGTTTTTTTAATAAAAAAGATGGGGTTTCATCATGTTAGTCAGGCTGGTCTTGAACTCCCAACCTCAGGTGATCCGCCCGCCTTGGCCTCCAAAGTGCTTGGGTTACAGGCGTGAGCCACCACACCTGGCTAACTTTTCAAAACTCTTACTCCCACCAAGATTTAACCAGGGTTTAGTACTCTTTATCATTTAAATAAGTTTCTGCATAAGAACAATACTGCAATTACTGTGTAATATTAGAATTTTTTCCTTTGATGTTAATAAAACATCTTTGGCATGCAATAAAATGTTTAAACTATATATTTCTTCAACAGAATAAAGCCTTCCAAAAGAACTTTATAGCAGGGAACAATTATTGTTAATGTATGTTTTATCTGTGGGAACCAAATACAATGAGAATTTGCATTAATATAGAGCCTTTCTTCAGACTAGCTTTGTATGTAGAGTGTACTCACCCTTCCTGTAAAGTGAATAAAAGACACCATAAGCACATTATCAGATCTGACCCTTATTTGAGTTCACACTGAATAAAAGAAGAGAATTATCTGTCCTAAGGGTCATCTCTCTGAGTCCCCCAAATTTACTATAATAGGATGGCTTCCATGCATGAAGTACATTTCTTCTATGGCAGGTGTACTTGGGTGAATAGTGTTCTTCAAAATTCATGACCACCCAGAACCTCAGAATGTGAGCTTATTTGGAAATGGAGTCTTTCCAGATATAATTAGTTAAGATGAGGTCATACTGGATTAAGGTGGGCCCAAATTTAATATGGCTGGTGTCCCTATAAGAAGAGGGGGATTTGTACAGAGAGACACAGACACAGAGGGAATGTGATGGAAGCAGAGATTGTACCCACAAGCCAAGGAACGCCTGGGGCTACCAGAAGCAGGAAGAGGCAAAAAAGGATCCTCCCTGAGAGGCTTCGGAGAAATTGTGGCCCTGTCAACACCTTGATTTCAAACTTCTAGTCTCCAAGACTGTGAAAGAGTAAATTTCTATTGTTTTAAGCCATGCAGTTTATAGTAGCTTGTTATGGCAACCCTAAGAGTCCAAGACAGCAAGATGGATTGACCCATAATGGTTTGGTAAAAACACCTGCTGAAAGCATTTCGTGGTGCTTTATTTTGTTTGGACCGGATGCAACAGATGATGCTGGTGCTCTACCCAGAGGCCCCTGGGGTATCCCTTTTTATAGCTTTTGCTCCCTTCCCCAGTTTCAGTGTTTTTAACACCTAGCGCTTGCAGTTCATCTTCAGGACACAGCTCTCTGGCTACCAGGCTGCTTTTCCCATCAAAAGTGCCAGAGATTTACCACTCCACCTCTTCTGCTGCCCTTGACCAATGCTGGGATAACTTTAGGGCACAGCTTATGCTCCAGAGATCACCTGCGAGATCAGGCTGAAGCTACTTTCTGTGGGACTGTGCATGACACGGGACTAGGATGACCAAATCAACTTGGTTTGCCGGACTCTCAATTTTAGCACCCAAAACCCCACATCCTTAGAAATCTCTTGATCTTCAGCAAACCAGGATGGTTGGTCACTGTAAATGGCATCCTTGCTTAGATTCTTCCCTTTCCCTGTCCTGCTCCCCCTAATCCCCTAGGGATCTCCCTTGGGAGTACTTCCTTAATAAATCACCTGTACACAAATCCCCATGGCAGTGTGCTTGTGGGAAACCTGGCCTAAGACTGATATTTAGTAATGGTGCTGGAACATTTATTTTTCCATATGAAATAATATATATAAATAAAAATATATACCATCTAGGTTTGTGTAAGTGCACAATATAATATTCCCACAACAACAAAGTCACCAAAGGACCCATTTCTCTGAACGTGTCCCTGCTATGAAACCACATATGACTGTACAGTGAGATAAAGTCTCCCTCCTACCTCTAGCCTCAAACCTCCCAGTTCCCCTCCTCAGAGGCAACGATTATTACCAGTTTCTTTTATATCAAAAGGGTTACATTGGGCCTATGAAAGAAGTCATGCATTCCATACATGCTGTAAGAGATAGCAGCAAGGTAGGAAGTATGAAGGAGTCATTTTCATTCCCACATGGGGCTCAAATTTTAAAGGCCAAAAGGCCCCCAGAGTTGAGTTTCAAAACACTAAGCTGGTGTAGATGCCATCACCATGATCCTCACATTGAATTCACATTTTTCTATCAAATTGCAGTATTAGAAAAATGAGTGGCATTCCCATGTGTTCAGAATTCTATGCTGCCTGGATTTTATTGCTTGCTTCAGCCTTTGTGGTGGTAATGCACGACGATGCCAATCATCATAATGGCCTATAGCAGGGTATTCAAAGGGATAATTCAGGCATGCTTTTAACACCGTCTCATAGAATAAAAGGCATCGGTCAAGGCTATCTCTTATTGTAGAGATGGGAAATTGGACTCTCAAGAGGCCAGATAGCTATTTAATAGTAGGGCTGGTAACATAACCTAAATTTTGTGGCCTCACCTGTGCTATTATACATAAATGGAAGAGAGTTTTTTTGTCACTGGGTAATTGCATCTGAGGGTGATTTAAGAGGGAGGTTAGTTTCAAGGCAAAAAGTTTCCCTACCTTTGGAGTAGCTGCCTGAAGGTGCATACCGAATTTCGCTGCACTCATCATGATGGAGTGCAGGATATTGTTCCCATCCCCAATCCAGCTGAGGGTAAGACCTTTCAGAGAGCCATAGTGTTCCTAAAAGGCAAGGGATAAAGGAGATAAAATCCAGGAGTAAATTCGCTTATGTGTAGCAATTATTAAGTTTAAAATAAATAGTCTTAATCGCAATATTAGTGCCTTGTTAGAAGGAATGAATTCCCAATTTTTTTTGCATTACACAGAGCAATTCAATAATATGAATGTACAATCACAAAAATGTGGCAAAATGTCTTACTATCTTAAACCAGGACATCATATGAACTTGTACAGCGACTAAGAATTTCATACATTTCAAATCTGAATCTTAGTTGTATTCATTCACTGGATGCAAATGAGCACCATGGATGTCCAAACATTGAGACACTGTCCTTGGCCCTGGAGATATAACAATGGACAAAGGAGGCAAAAATCACTGCTTTTATGGAGCTGACATTATTTGATATGAGAAATGGGAAATACAGGATACCTGGAATAAATAGTATAGCATGGTGGATCAGACCATGTTCCCATTATACGAAGTTGACAAATATGCTCAATAATACTGTTAGTATTATGGCTCATGCCTGTAATCCCAGCACCTTGGGAGACTGAGGTGGACGGATCACCTGAGTTCAGAAGTTCAAGACCAGCCTGGTCAACATGGTGAAACCGCGTCTCTACTAAAAATACAAAAATTAGCTGGGCATGGTGCACACCTGTAATCCCAGCTACTCAGGAGGCTGAAGCATGAGAATCACTTGAACTCAGAAGGCAGAGATTGCAGTGAGCCGAGATCATGCCACTGCACTCAGCCTGGGTAACAGAGTGCGACTTAGTCTCAAATAATAATAATAATAATAATAATACTTTTGGTTGTTTATGGCTATAGATGTGTGTAAATATACTAACATCAGGATAATAATTTCTTTGCGGAGGGGAAGAAAATGAGATCAGGCAGAGTTACATGGTGGGCTTCAACTCTATCTGTAATGTTTTATTGAAAAACAGCAAAGAATTATGAAGTAACTACTCCATCACATTAAAGATTGACAAAACTGTGTGAACACATGGATGTTTGTTTTGTTTTCTTAAAGTGTCTGTAGGTTTCACATATTTTATATATTCAAAAAGATTAAAAAAGAGAAAGGCCAAGCAATTTGGAGATCACAGAACTGCTAGTTAGCGAAGCTAGAATTTAATTCCAGATCCCTCTGATTCAGATTCCATGGTCTTAACAAGCTGCTATTTATTCATTCAGTTCCTGCTTTGAGTATTTCCTATATGAAGGCATTGCACGAGGTCCTACAGGGGACATTATGGTGAATAGGACAGTTCATTGTCCCTCAATGAATCTATAATCTAGTAATGATAAAGCCCCAGGGGGAAGCATTAAATTACCTGGTGTATATGTAAAGCCACACCCACAGACAGCCACTTTGGTATCTGACATTATTATATCATCTTCTCTGCATGGATCTTATCCTCATTTCCAAAGTGTTTCATTTTGAACTTAATTTCACATTTAAATGTGCGTAGTTTATTCAAATGTGGAAGAAGATGGGCCTATCCAGTTTACCTTGTCTGCTGAGAATCATCCATAGACATAGAAACCATGGCTGTTAGGATTTCCAGGGGCAATACCATGTAGATTGGCTGTGGCAAACCAAACAAGAGGAATCTTTCAAAGTTATTCAAGTTCCTAATTTGGAAAGTCTAGAATGGCTAAATTTGAGCCGTGATTCTATAAATTCTGCATATTCTTAACCCTACGTTTTTTTTTTTTTTTTTTTTTTTTTTTTTTTTTTTTTTTTTTTTTTTGAGACAGAGTCTTACTCTGTTGCCGGGCGCCAGGTTGGAGTGAAGTGGCACGATCTTGGCTTACTGCAACCTCCGCCTCCTGGGTTCAAGCAATTCTCCTGCCTCAGCCTCCAAGTACCTGGGCCTACAGGCATGCGCCAGCACATTCAGCTAATTTTTTTGTATTTTTAGTAGAGACTGGGTTTCACCATGTTGGCCAGGATGGTCTCGATCTCTTGACCTTGTGATCCGCCCACCTTGGTCTCCCAAAGTGCTGGGATTACAGGCGTGAGCCACTGTGCCTGGCCAACCCTACTTTTAAACAATCCATTTATTAAAATGATAGAAAATGTCCCCCTCTTCCAGAGTGACTCAGTAACTGACCATTTTGAATATTCAAAGCATACTCCACCAGTCTTCACTCCCAAGCCACAGTCTCTGATGTCTATAGAATCACATAAGGCTTGTCCATTCTGTATGCTCCAATGTTCTCTATTTATCCGTTGTGTGAAATAATGCACCAAAAATCAAAGGGATTGACAGAACAGAAGATGAGATGGGGCTAAAGGTTTGAGAATAGGGTTCAGTGCAGAAAGATCTTATAGTCTGTTTCTAACAATGCCCCCTTTTCCTCAGAAAATGCACACATAAGCTGTAATTCTTTGTCAAGCTGATATTTGAAAATAAAACACCAATACCATGATTTAAGTAAATAATTTCACTTAAAGCAAGTCAGGAATTATTTGTTGATTTTGCTCTTTTGTAAGACAAATAAATAAACCAACCTGGAGCGTGAGGTAATCGGCCAGGATCTGGATAGGATGGTACAAATCTGACAGCCCATTGATAATTGGGATGGATGCTTCTTTAGCCAGGGTGTCCAAATCTGATTGTTTATATACTCGAGCCAGTACTGCATCTGTCATGCTAGACAATACACTGTGGCAAACCAAGAAAGTGATAATCTAAGTTAATTATACTTAATAATGCCTTATTTAATATAAGAACAGAAATAGTAACACGAAATGCTAATAGAATTTTTACTACGTGAAAACAACCTACCAACATTACAGGTTTAAAAGGTAATATTAAACATGTATTCATTACATAAGCCAGATGTTGTACTTCCCACAACTTATCCAGTGACCAGCGATTTTACATTTTTTATGGAGATAAATTAATTGTGGGCCTAATAGACATAATGATGAGTTATAATTGATAAATGGTCATTGGTTAAAAGGAACAAGACCAAAAGCAAGATATACAGAGAAACATTAATGACCTGCCATATGGCTAATTTTCTTTTACATCATCCAACAGAAAAATACATATTTTCACTAGGGAATTGCAAGTCCCAGTGTGGCAGCCATGAAAGTGCACACACAAATCACCCTACAGAAGAGAACTTGCTGTGAGGAGAGCCATTGGCTGACACTCTAGCTGCTACACCTTCGGATCTCCTGCAGCATTCCTGACAAGCCCACCCACCCCAGGCTGTTCCAACCTGATGACAGAACACAGTGGGGAGAGTAACGCTGAGCCATTCCTGCCTGACAGGGGACCTCTGTGATGGGCAGTCTGTGCTCTGGGGTACCCCATCGGCCTGGCTGGGTCAGACCCACCTTCCTGTCTGAAGGCCCTCTTGGCCCATTCCTGCTCCCTCTCTCTTTATGTTTCTTAGTGTTTCCCTCAATAAATTTATTGCAAGACTAATTCCATCTTGGAATCTGCTTCTTAGTGGACCTGAACTGACACCAAAAGCAATAAACTCTGGTGCTGCTTGCCCCCAGGGATTGGAGGATCAAAGATTAAAAACTATATTCCTATAACAATATTTTTCTAGACTTACAGATTTTTTTCTAATTTTTAATGAATTTATCATGCCCACGGTTCTGATTTTCAAATTTCATGAACCAGCAAAATTTCCAAAAATATGTGAGATCAAGATAAGATTCGTGACTCTATTTAGCAAATTAAAGGCATGAGAAAAGCAAATAAACAGATATAATACATTACTACCTTAATTTAATTTACAAAGGATATTTTTAACACCAGAAAGGTATGAAAGACAATTTCAAAGAATAATCCTTGAAATGAATTATTTTAGCTTTATGAAATTCACTATATAATCTTATCCTTGTTTTTCTTATTCCACCACTTTGATGAAACTTCTCCACACCAGGGTCAGTGAGGGATCGAGATTTGTTTTTCTTTTTTTTGACATTTGATCTTAGTCAAAAGGGATCGAAATATTTAAACCACTGATTTGAACAATCTAAGCACGCTGTATTTGATAGCATAAGGAGTGAATAAAAGAGCTGTTTTACAAAAAAAAAAAAAAAAAGGTGATACTGGTTAACTTTTGATGGTGGACTAAGACAAGGGGTTGTCAAATTTTGCTGCACATGAAAGTCACTAGTGACCAGATTTTGTCTCTAATATTTTTTTATACAAAGAAGAGAACCAGAAACCGGTAGAGGATAGTCAATTTCATGTCATTGGGCAGAATAATATCAGACTAGGTCTGTAACATTTTGTTGTTGCCAGGAAACAAGAGTGATTTTTTTTTTTAATGGCAGAGGCACTGCTGAAAGGAAAGAGTCAAAGGAGCTCCCATTTTTCAAGTTGTGATCATTTGTAGTAATAAAAATCATGAAATGAAATAAATTATGCTTCTAAAGGGCCATGATACTCATAAGAAAAAAGTTAATATAAGTAAAATGTGCAAAATTATGATAGTAATATCAAAAAAGAATGAATATTATCATGTATGTTTTAAATTTATTTACTTAAATAAGCAGGAAAGTGTTTATATATGACTATAGCTATAGATAGATATTTGTGGGGTTTTGTTAAGTATATTTCTGTTCATATAGTATAGATATGTATTGTTTTTATCTGCATAAGCCACAAAGAACTAACATAATTTGTAAGCCAAATAGTCCTAGAAATAACAGAAACTAAACCATGAATAAACAGGCATCTTCAGCATTTGTGGTCTTTTATAAAAGTGAACTAGAAAAGGAGTCCAGCGGTTAGCTAGCACCAGTTGCATATGCAATTTCCAATGAGGAAAACGATAATAACCATTTATTCCAAAATACTAACTTAGGTAAATGTCCATAAAAGTAAGTCTAAATTTATTTATTTATTTATTTATTTATCGCAGAAAAGTGATTTATTTAGATAGAGAAAGAGAAAAAGGAGAAGAAGAGAGAAAGCTCCCACGAAGAATGTGGAAGGGGACCCCAGAGGGGAAATTCAGCAGAGGGAAAGACAGCTTCCACGAGAGAGTTCGTGGAAGGGGATCCAAACATGGAGTCCCGGCTAATTTTTGTATTATTAGTAGAGATGGGGTTTCACCATGTTGGCCAGGCTGGTCTCAAACTCCTGACCTCAGGTGATCACCCGCCTCAGCCTCTCAAAGTGCTGGAATTACAGGCATGAGCCACCAAGCCCAGCTAAGAGTTCTAAATTTTAAGATTTACTTTTCTGTTTCTCTGGAAATGAAATCTTTTGATGATTTAACTAATAAATTACAACACAATGCCAATAAGAAAGGTGAATGTTTTTAAATATTGAAACCAGGCCGGGTTAATATATTATAAAATATTACAATGAGTCGTGTACTGCCAGAGATTAAAAACAAACAAAACTTAAATCTTCTAAATATCTTGAAGAATCAGAATCTACATAAAAGATAAAAATATGGCTGCTCTCTCTCATCCTCTGGCCTGCCTAAATGTTCAGAGGACAATGACAGTGTAATTTTGATCATGGCCATTTCAAAAGCATTTGAACTCAAATTAGTTGGCCAGGTTGGGCCACCATAACTTGCACGTCTATCTCAGGGACACCTGGCTTTCAGAGGGGACAGCACTCAGCCCCAAGAAGAGCCTGCAAATTATCCTCTGTCTCACAGCTTGTGCCATCCACAGGGATACAGGACAGTAAGGAATGAAAAAGAATCTGCTGCCTAAATGGGGGAACCTGCACGCTGGGGTGCTTTTGTGTCTGCCCTTCCTCCTATGGATGGAATTGTGAGCATGTTGTGTGCAGAGAGAGCTGTGGGTCTGTGGACCATAACACCTGGCTGCCCAAGAAGCATTCTATATGTAAATGCTGGTGTGGCCAACTCCATTGCTTTCCTCAGGCATTTCTACCTGGTTGTGATGGCCTTGTGATGGATGAGAACCTCATCGCTCCCAGGACTCTGGAATACCACCATCTGCATGTACCACTTTTATGCTAGTTGGCACGTGCCTTTCCACACAAAGCTAGTGTTAGCTGACATTTACCAATTTCCAGAAATAACAATTTTAGATATGCAATTTTATGACCAGTAAAGTCTGCTGCTCCAGCGTCCTAACTGAAAGAAGATCATTTGTTAGTTGCCTTAAAATAATAAATGCATTTCCAGAATGGTCCCTAACACTTCCTTAAGGTAACAATTACTTCTTACCCCTGTCCTGCCCTCCCCTCAGAAACTACTTTTCCTTTGCAAAAGAAAGTCAGCCATATGTACATTGTGTCCAAATCCTATGTTTCTTGATACATGTAACTCTACCAAAGTCTTATTAATATGGTCTTTTAAACAATTGAATTATATCTTCAGATTAATTATGTCTTCAGATTAATTCTAATGTGAAACTGAGGATGAAGTTTTGAGCAGAGTTGATCAAAATCAGTTAAAACGGCCTCTTTAAAATGAAAGAAAGCCTCTTAAAAGGGGGGCGATGGAGGGAAAGATCAGAGAGTGCTGGAGTAATAGAAATCTGTCTGCATGTATGCCAGGGAGATGGGGTAAAAAAGAGGACGCAAATGGGAGAGATGGACAGGAAAAGAGAAAATGATTTACTTGATTGATGATTAGGTGGATGTAGGGAAGCAAGTTAAAAGGCTGAATTGAAGGGCAAGTTTCCATCATCTATAGAAAGTTATATAAAACTCTCCTTTTTTCTAACAGCCTTGTAAAAAGAATGAAATCTCCTTGGAAAAAAACTATACCTAAATTTCCCCAACAAGATTGCTTAGTAAATTATGTTTTCTCCAAACTATGCAATTATTTTAACTGTTATAGGAGAAAATAAAATGTTCACAATACATTTCGTTGTAAACCAGGCAATAAAATTATATATTGTAAAGCCTATTTTAAAAATACATCGTGTATATGTGTATGCACAGTAAAAATGGGAAATATATTGACAAGAAGAGTCATGTGGTAGACAAAATAATGGTCCCCAAAGATGTGCATGTCGTAATCCATAGAACTAATGCATATATTGCTTTACTTGACAAATGGAATTTTGCAGATTCATATTCATAAGTTAAAGGTTTTGAAATGGGCAAATTATCTGGGTAGGCCCAATATAACACTAGAGAATATGAGAGAGGCAGGAGATTAGAAATGAGAGAAGAAGCTGTGAGGACACTGGGTTTAAAGATGGAGAAAGGGGGCCACAAGCCCAAGGATTTAAGCAGCCTTTGAAAGCTGGAAAGGGCAAGGAATTGGATTCTCCTCTGGAGCCTCCAGAAGGAACACAGCCCTGTACACTCATGTTAGACTTCTGCCTTCCGTAACTGTAAGATAATATATTTGTATTGTTTTAAGCCACTAAGTGCATGATAATTTGTTAAAGCAGCAATGGGAAACCAAATAGATTCCATGACAAAAGGCAAAAACTATGTGATAAACAGATATTGTCTAGTGGCCAGCAGTTTGAGTTTAAGTCACCTTGAATTTAGCAACCAGTTCCCACTAACCAACCAAAACTAAGTGGTCAGTAATCCACTAACCTGTATCCCTGACTTCCTGAGGTGATATATTTGTTCTTTCCAGTCTGGAAAAATTACAGAAACGCTGAGAAAGCATAAGAAGTCTCTTGCAGTGGGCCGGGCGCCGTGGCTCATGCCTGTAATCCCAGCACTTTGGGAGGCAGAAGCGGGCGGATCACAAGATCAAGAGATTGAGACCATCCTGGCCAACATGATGAAACCCCGTCTCTACTAAAAAATGCAAAAATTAGCAGGGCATGGTGGCACATGCCTGTAGTCCCATGCTACTTGGGAGGCTGAGGCAGGAGAATCACTTGAACCTGGAGGTTGCAGTGAGCTGAGATTGCGCCACTGCACTCCAGCCTGGCAACAGAGTGAGACTCCATAAAAAAAAAAAAAAAAAAAATAGAAGTCTCTTGTAGAATGCCCAAAAACAACCCAGCAATGTACAGAAGTTTAAATGCCAGGACCATACAAAAGTAAAAATAAAAGGAGATTTAAGAATAAAAAACAAAATTCAATCTATGATATTAATAGCTTTGGGCCCAGTTTTGTTGTCAAAACAATAATCAGCTCTGTAATCGATATGGTATTTTACGTTATTTTTTCCTTTGTAAGATGTTCAGAGCAGGGAAATCTGAAATGTTAGGCTTGTGATTAAGTTAAATGTTTAAAAGCATTTCACTAAGTTTGCAATCAATCTGTAAATGGTTGAGTAGATTTGTTTTGTTCACTTAATATACATTTGATTTATTGGTTGTATAAGTAGTGTGTGAATATTTAAAGCAATGAAAACTTGAACATGCATCAGAATTACCAGGAGGACTTGGTAAAACATAGCCAGCTATCTTTCTGATTCAGGAGGTCTGGGTTGAGGCCTGAGAATTTGCATTTCTGAAAAGCTCCCAAGAGTTGTTTTTGCTGCTGATTTGGTGGCCGTGCTTTAAGGAAGTTTTATTATTTTAAGTTTAAAAAGTACTAAATGTTTGATAAATTCATAAGGTTATGAAATTGGACTGTAAAAAAAGGACAAAGAGTGTGGAATATCCCTATAGGCACAAAAAGCCCCTTGGACATTAAAGCATCTGTGGGCAAAAGGGAGCATGACAAAACCTGGCAGAAAATGCCATTTTAGTCCTCTTTCAGCCACAGGAGCTTCAAGTAAAGTGGAAGTCAATGATATGGGGGTTGAGAGGAAGCAGCTCCTAGGTTGCTTTCACACTGGATTCACTTGGGGGAAGCAAAGATATTAAAGACACTTAACTAGAAAATTACTTAATATTATTGGCCGAGCGCAGTGGCTCACGCCTATAATTCCAGCACTTTGAGAGGCCGAGGCGGGTGGATCACGAGGTCAGGAGTTCAAGACCAATTTGGCCAACATGGTGAAACCCTGTCTCTACTAAAAATACAAAAAAAAAAAAAAAAAAAAATCAGCTGGGCATGGTAGCAGGTGCCTGTAATCCCAGCTACTTGGGAGGCTGTGGCAAGAGAATCGTTTGAACCTGGGAGGCAGACATTGCAGTGAGGTTGCAATGAATTGCACCATTGCAATCCAGCATGGGCAACAGGGCAAAAATCTTTCTCAAAAAAAAAAAAAAAAAAAGAAAAAAAAAAAAAGAAAATTAGTTGGTATTATTTTGTCAATGACATTGGTATCTACTTCATGCTTAAAATTGTTATAAATCATGGAGAAATCACCATTTTTATTCTTCCAGGCTACTAAAGATCTTTAAAAAATAAAAACAAACCTTTTCACTAGAAACAATGGAAACCCTGTAACTAGAGCTGGACTACAAGCACATTAACAGTAATCTGGGATTTATAGAGCTCTCCATCAATCTAAAACCCCAGCTTTAAACATTGTAAGAGCTTTATAATACTTGCTACAAATGAAAAGTTGATAAGTTAAAAAATATTCTCTGGTTCTGTAATGACTTTTCATTTTGGCCTCTTTTCCTTTCTACTAATATATACAGTTCTGCTTGCCTTCCAGTGCATTCTTACAACTCTGCAACCTTTGATATTAGCCAGCAATGGTAGCAAAAAAGCTTTTGCACAATCCAGATTACTCAAATTTAAAGTTTCACACATAGACCAGTTTGCCCTGGAAGTTTAATGGCCACTATTAGGATTTTTCAAAAATGATTAATAAGTTAAAATATATTATTTTGTCTAAATATTTTAAATGTCTAATTTCCTTCATCATCTCTTTTCCTGCTATTAAGAAAAAGGAAAGGCATGGCATGAAACTTTAAATGGAAAGATGGTTTCAGAGATATAATGTCAATAAAATAAACAAAAGAACCGAAAAGAGAAAGAAAAAAAGAAAAAATAGAAAAAAAAAGAAATAAAAAAGAGAGCTATGATATTAACATCAATTTTTTCTGGATGATGGTGGTATCTGTGGCTCTACAGTTTTCATCTTCTTTAATATTTTCTATCAAAAGGAATATTATTTTAATAATCAGACAAAATATCACTCAAGAAAGGAAATTTCTCCCAAAGGTGATTTTGAAAGTAATTGAAAATGCTCCAAGTCTTAGAGCAATGGCTAATTCTTGGGCTTAACAAAGAAATTTACAAGATGAGCCTGGAACATCTTGTCATACCACAAAGAGAGTTAGCGAAAACTAATGGAGTTAGGTCAAAATGACCCAACTTAAACAAAGATGACATTGATCAAATATGGGACAATTTGAGAAATAATAAAATCACAATTATAAAAAATTGAAACCTTCAAATGTATTAACATCCAATGAGTTTATAAAGATACTAATAAAAAAAAACAATGAGAAGAATTAGAGTAAGACCAATTCTAATTCAATTTCAAAGAGAATTCTCAGTCAGATTGTATAAACTTTTGGTGAGAACAGTCAGACTACATAAATATCAGATGAACTAGCTGAGTGTGTAAAGAGTGCCTTAATTCTGGGTACTTTTATGCAGGGCTCAATGACCATTTTGGGAGAGTGATGGTGATGGGGTAGGCATGAAAAGGATGGCCACTATACATAAATTCTTTCCAACCCTTAGTTTCTATTGTTCTTTAGTATTTTTTCTTTTGGTATAAGATTGAAACTTATTTAGGAATTAACTAAAACACCCTGAAGGCTGAAACAAAGCAAAGCAAAATGAAACAAAAAAGACAATAAACAAAGCCCCTCCTGACCCCAGGAAAAGCTGGTGCAGCGTTAATGTGGTTGGGTGAACAAATATTAAAACAACAACAACAACAAAAAACAAGCAGTGTGCTGGGCCAGATTAAACATGGTTGTTGATGAGCAAATGTGAATGTTGATGAGATGGACAATCATACAGCAATCCTGGTGCTCTTAGACGGAGTTGAGTTGTTTCTAAAGTATTGGAACATGGTGAAATTGTCGCAAAAGCCAAAGGCAAACAGAGGTTGTATTCTCACAGGGTCCTGCCATTCATTTTCCCTTTGTCTCCATCCTGCCTTGTGCGAATCAGAGTGCATGCCCTCTAAACTCCAGTTTGTCTCACTGACAACTATTACCCGTTGAACAGCTGACTGGGAGATAGAGGAAGGACGTTTTGGTTTTGCATAATTACAACTTTGAGAACCCTGTAATCACTTAAAAATCGATGTTTCCGATTTTATTTTTTGCCAAATTAGGCCAAGGCCCAAGCGGAGACTTAAGCAGACTTAATCTCTATCCCCCAATGTAAGTTGGTTATGAGCGAAACTCTCTGAATCTCCCTCTAGGAAACAGAATATTCTAGCCCTCTGGCATCTCTACCCAGATAATGATTTTACTAATATCAGCATAAGAATGATGAGGAAATAAGATAGATAATACCCTCAGCAAACCTAGATGGGGTCTTGTCAAATGGGCTGGTGTTGGTAGAAGCCAGAGATGTTGAATAAAAACACCATATTCAATTTATTAATGAAGGATCTACAATGGCCAGGTTGTTCTGATTTAAATGTTAGATCGCAAGTTTGGAGACCTTAGAGAAAAATGAATGGGATATAATGGCATTTAGAATAACTTCTTCAAAATGTGCTAGTGTAAGTTCAGGGGGTCAGTGTAAGCTGTTTAGGAAAACCACAGAGAGCCAAAATTGAGTCAGTGCTTGTCCTGAGATTGGATTAGATCGTAACTTGATTCAACCTACATTACGTGGATTTCTTCTGTGTGCCTGTCCTTTACAAGCATCATCTCATTTACCCTTGTATAATGCATTAAGATAAGTATTAGTATCTCCATTTTGCAACTGAAGAACCTGAGACTCAGAAGCATCTGGCCCAAACCATAAGGGTTAGTGTGTGGTAGAGCTGTGAATTTAACCGAAGCTGACTCTGCTTTGAAGCCCCTGTCTTTGAGGCTATGGCACACTGCCTCTAAGAGAATATATCATTGTTCATGCTTGAGAGACTGGCTTTCGTCACCATTTTCCCAAGAATATAGAATTTTCATACCTGCTGGGTTCTTGGTGTTCTCTGTAAAGATTCATGGAAGTATCATATTTCCCATCAGGTACCAATTTATTACTACCTCATGAGGTATGTATTTCCCATTAGGTACCAATATTTTAAAATATTTTACCAAAAAAACATAAAACATTCTTTGGTCTGGACTTAAGTAGTATAAATACCTAAATAATAGTATTCCAGCTTTCTTTTTTTTAAACATTCCTTTTAATATGACAATGGTGCACTCATCTTGAGGATTGGGCCTCATCCACAAAGTCCTTTATAACTTTCATTATTTGAAAATAGCAATGATTGGAATGTTGCCATAGGGTCATGTGGACATGTGGTTGTAGTGGGTTGAATGATGTTTCCCCAGAATTCATGTCTACATAGAAACTCAGAATGTGACCTTGTTCGGAAGTAGGATATTTGCAGAAGTTATTAGTTAGGATGAAGTCATACTGGAGTAGGGCAGGTCCTAAATTCAATGACAGATATTCTTACAAGAAAAGGAGAGGATACACAGAGATACACAGAGAAGCCCAGAGGAAGATGGAGGCAGAGTTTGGGGTGATGCCAAGGAATGTCAAGGATTACTGACAGCCATCAGAAAGGGTGTTGTGGTCCTGTTGAAACATTGATTTTGGACTTCCAGCCTCCAGAACTGTGGGAAAAATAAATTTCTATTGTTCTAAGCCACCAAGCTTGTAGTAATTTGTTGTGGCAGCCCTAGGAAACTAATACAGTGGTCTACACTCATTTTCTTTTCTTCTGGTTTTACATTAGCTGAACACACTTTAGCAATCACTACCATAAGTAAACTACATCAATAGGGAAAGAAATTAGAGTAGAGCAATGTTACATTATTTGGTTTTATATGGAGCCTTTCATACACGTGGTTCCTGAAGCTGTATTACTAAGTACTATACTAGAAGGAAAATTACTGTGAAGCTATTGTGCACTTTTCAGTAGCACACTCAGAGCATGAGGCATGAAAAGCTGTCATTATGGAAGAGATAGAAAGCCTTGAAACTAAAGTGATAATGCTCCACTCGCTGTTGCTAAATTCCATATGATTTTAAACTTCTAAAGAATCAGTGATCTGAGTCATGCCAAGGTGTCACTTCTGGTGTCACATCTAAAGGGAGAAGCCCAGAGCAAGAAAAAAAAAAAAAAAAAAAAGAACATCCAGTTCATAACCCCAGTAGAGCACCAGGTAACTGACAAAAATCTGAAAATACCCTCACATCTGAAGTAAACTTAACGAATATCTACGTGTATGTTTTGTGTTTTCTGATATGTGCTAGGGGGTGAGAAAGAGTTCCTAAGAGAGACTCTTGAATAAAGGGAAGTGAGCAATAGGACTGATTCTATCCAGGGGAAACCTAGGCCTCCAGGGCTCCACACTGAAGCAAGAAATCAACTCAAATCTTAAGGCTGTCTTCCCAAAGATATAAGATACACTCCCTTAACAGTTACAGTACATCTGGGTGAAAGAAATTGAGCAAAACTCAGAAGAGAGATGAGAGCCCGGTTGTGTAGAAAAGAGCTAACATAGCAGCCTTGAGGTGGCTATCCTTCGAAGGGCTGTTTACAAGGCTGACCCGTGGCTAGCATCTGGGAACTTGGACTTTAGGAGTGTTCCCACCATTCCCAGAACTAATAAGTGTGGGTCACTGTGCCCAAACCTGCTTTCCTTCTCAGAGTCTGAAATCTGGGATCACGCTAGGCAGAGGGCGTTTTTGTAGCTAGTCCCCAATAAAAGCCTTGGGAACTGGCTTGCTGGGGAAATTAAGCACATTCTGTGTGACACAACTGGAAGGGGACTTTTGGAAGCTTGTGCCTAGTCTCCCCTAGACTTTACTTCATGCACCTTTTTTCTTGGCTGATTTTGCTTTGTTTCCTTTTGTTGTGATAAATCTTAGCCATGAGTGTCACTGTATGCTGATCCCTGTGAGTCCTTCTAATCAATCATCAAACCTGGGTGTGGTGTTAGAGACTCCAGCACATCAGCTCCTCCAAAATATCAGTGGACAGCTCTTCCTCAGTGCTACCCTTCACTCACCTTCAGTTGATACAAACTGCAACTGAGACTGAGCTAAGGAGATTTCAGCCACAATATTCTGTATAGTGAATAGGTTTTATAATCATAACAAGGAAGAAAAGAACAATACATTTTTTTCTCTCCTTAATTGTCAAATCTTCTTTGGGATACTTGTTTATTATGATCTTATTTTTAAAATCTTAACTCTAAATGTAAGACTTTTGAATTGTGGTAAGAATACTTCAAATAAGATCTAAAAAGCTTCCTCACTGCAAAAGAAACAATCAATCAACAGAGTGAAAAGGCAACCTATGGAATTGGAGAAAATATTTGCAAACTTGTATCTCATAAGGGGTTAATGGCCAAAATATAAGGAACTCCTACAATTTAACAGCAAAAAAAGTCAAAATTTTAAAAATGGGCAAAGGACTTGAATAGATATTTCTGCAAAAAAGAGGTACAAGTGGCTAAGAGGTATATGAAAATGTGCTCAATATTACTAATAATTAGGGAAATGCAAATTAAAACCACAGTACAATATCACTTCGCACCTGTTAAGATGACTATCATCAAAATGACAAAAGATAACAAGTGTTGACAAGGATGTGGAAAATTGGAACCCTTGTGCGCCATTGGTGGTGATGTAAAATGGTGCCGCCACTATGAAAAAATAAACATAGAATTTAAAAATTAAACATCGAATTATCATATGATTCAGCCCACTTCTGGGTATTTAGCCAAAGTAACTGAAATCAGAAACTGCAAGAGATATTTGTATTATTGTGTTCCTTACAGCACTATTCACAATAGCCAATATGTGGAAACAACCTAAATATTCATCAACAGATGAATGGATAAAGAAAATGTGGTATATGTTTACAATGAAATATCATTCAGCCATACAAAGAAGGAAATCCCGGCATATGCAATATCATAAGTGAACGCGGAGAGCATTATGCTAAGTGAGATAAGCCAGTCACAGAAGGACAAATATTGCTTGATTCTACCTATGTAAGGCATTAAAATAGTCAAATACATAAAAGGAGAGAGTAGAATGGTGGTTGCCAGGGGTTGGGGGTGGGGGGCAATGAGCATAGCTGTTCAACAGGTATTTCAGTTATAGAAGATGAATTAATAAGTTTTTGTTTTTTGTTTTTGTTTTTTTTTTTGACAGAGACTTGCTCTGTTGCCCAGGCTGGAGTACAGTGGCACAATCTCGGCTCACTGCAGCCTCTGCCTCCTGGGCTCAAGCAACTCTCCTGCCTCAGCCTCGTGAGTAGCTGGAAATTACAGACCTGCAGAATTTTGGTTTTTTGTATTTTTAGTAGAAATGGGTTTTTATCATGTTGGCTAGGCTGGTCTCAAACTGCTGACCTCAGGTGATCTGTCTGCCTTGGTCTCTCAAAGTGATGGGATTACAGGCATGAGCCACCATACCCGGCCATGAATAAGTTCTAAAGATCTGCTGTACAATACATTTTATTTTGAATATGTATTTAGGATTTTTATTCCTTGTTCTGATTTTATCTTTCCTTTCTTTGGTGGATGAAACTGAAGACCAATCTGTAAGGTGCTTATTAAAAAATATATCAGGTTTAAAATATGTTTCTTTGAAGATTTTACAACATTACTGGCTTTCCTTCCGTTCTTGAACACATCAGCTTGTTGCTGCCTTAGGCTTCTGCAGTTCTTTCTGTGACGCTCTTCCCACAGCACTGCATACCTGGCTCTGTCATTTTATTGAGCTCTTAACTGTCACCTCCTCAGGGAGGCCTTCCCTGACTACCCAATGTAAGGCAGTCCCCACCCCACCGACAAATAAACCTGCTTTAGCTTCAGCATAGCACTTATTTCAACCTGCTCTTCTATTCATGCTTTATTTATTTGTTTAGCAAAAGCCTTCTCGCTCCAGAATGTAATTTCCACTCCAACAAGAATCTTGTTTGACTTGATCAGCATTTTATTTTATTTATTTATTTGTTTACTTATTTATTTAAGACAGAGTCCTGCTCTGTCGCCCAGGATGGAGTGCAGTGGTGCTCACTGCAACTTCCACTTCCCGGGTTCAAGTGATTCTCCTGCCTCAACCTTGCAAATAGCTAAGATTACAGGCATCTGCCACCATGCCCGGATAATTTTTGTATTTTTAATAGAGACGGGGTTTCGTCATGTTGGTCAGGCTGGTCTCAAACTCCTGACCTCAGGTGATCCACCCCCATTGGCCTCCCAAAGTGCTGGGATTACAGGCGTGAGCTACCACACCCAGCCTTGATCAGCATTTTATTCTCAGTGCTAAAACAATGTCTGGAAGAAAAACGAGGCATTCAATAACTATTTCTGAATAAATTAATAATTAAATCATTTGAACAAATAAGTGACACTTTGGAAATTGCATTTAACAGCTTTCAAGAGACTGGCCTGATTTTCTTTTTTTTTTCTTTCTGTTGCTGCATTCACTATATTATCCCTCAGGCTCTTCTTTCACCAATGTGCAGGCACTTTTTATTTGACCAGACCCCCCAAAGCAGCTGGACGGGCAGATGGAGAAGCAACCGTCAATCAGTGTCAGGTATGCACTACTCTTTTGATTTGAAAGGGACAGCAATATCATTTAAACATCCTCCAATCCCTTTGTACCTTAAAATGTTAATTTTCTACAAAAAGCAAAGGAGGCGATTGTTAAGGGTTATAAGGTGCATATCAGCAAGGTAGATGTCATTAAGATTTGCTTCCTTGTGTCTCCTATTCAATTGCTTTTGTGGAAGGCAGTGGATTTCTCTTGTCTTCTTCAATTTAGCTTTATTGAATATCTGACTCTCAGCATATCTTGTTTGTCAGATACTTTGGCAGATTAAGCAGTAATGAGGTACACAGAAGAAGGTCAGATTTCTACAGTAGTTACTCTACTCCTTTTTCTTTTTCTTTTTCTTTTTTTTGAGATGGAGTTTGGCTCTTGTTACCCAGGCTGGAGTGCTATGGCGCGATCTTGGCTCACCGCAACCTCTGCCTCCTGGGTTCAGGCAATTCTCCTGCCTCAGCCTCCTGAGTAGCTGGGATTACAGGCACGCGCCACCATGCCCAGCTGATTTTTTGTAGTTTTAGTAGAGAAGGGGTTTCACCATGTTGACCAGGATGGTCTCGATCTCTTGACCTCGTGATCCACCCGCCTCGGCCTCCCAAAGTGCTGGGATTACAGGCGTGAGCCACCGCGCCCGGCTCTACTCCTTTTTCTGACATCCCCCATCTCCCATCCCAGCCAGCCTCTTCTGATACTGTACTATCCTTGTTCACTTTGTACCCTGAGGATCTCCTCCTCCCCCACCCTAATTGCACCTGTTCTCATGGCACAGCCTTCTGCAATTCTCCCACATTGAGACCGTGGAGCTAATTTTTACCACTGAGCTTATATTTCTCCAGCTCTCAACTTCACTTAAGGTCTTTATCTCCAATGGCTTGTGAACATTTGCACTTAGAGGTTCAACCTTTAATGCAATATGTTCAGTACCTAATCTGTCACCTTTTCCGCAAAGCAGAAACTCCTTTCATTTTCCTGCTTCTGACTTTTCTTTTTGTTGATCGTGCTTGGTATACTTTTCAATGTAATAAATCATAACTATGAGTATGACTATATGCTGAGTCCTGTGAGTCCTAGTGAATCATCAAACCTCTGGGTTGTCATGAGGACCTCTTGATATGCAAGTCAATGTTTTCTATAACTTGTTTCACTGCCCCTCTCCTGGGCTGAATAGAAGCAGCATTATGGGGTAGTCAAAACAACATGGCCTTAAAAAATGAAGACAGCTTGATTTAAATCCTGACTTAGTCAGCTTCTAAGCTCCATTAACTTCTCTGAGCCATGCTTTCCTCATCTATAAAACCAGGCCAATAATACTTACTTTGCAAGATTTTTAAAAAGATTTAAAGATAATACCACAAGATGTCCATAGCAGACACTCTTTAAGGAGTAGCTATTATTTTCAGTGTTTTGGATAAGATAAAATGGTAAAAATAAATTATATGGACTCCATTTTATGGATCCACGTATTCATGTAGCAATGGAACTATAATAATTATATGGACCCAACATATCCCAATCATTTTGGAACTCGTAACAACAACAAAACAAACTGTAAGCAGACTGTTTTGCTCAGGATCTGTGTAGAGCTCCTCTAAGGACTTGCAGTGAGAATTGTGTGGACAGCAAGCACAGAAAAGAGCACGTTTATAACCATCCTCAATTTTCAGCCCATGCTTGGCTATTTGTCTCTTGCTCTTGGGATCCTTCCCACTGCACTGACTTCTGGACCCTGACCTCTTTCTGAGTGCAACCTGCACTGGTCAACTTTTTTGGATGCTCAGCTGTTCCTCCCACTGAACCCTCTTCCAAACAGTAATTTACATATGACCCATTCACCGTCTTTCACCTGGTCCTATATGGAGGCTTCCCACTGAATTTTTGCTTGGATATGTCTCTGGCTTCATCCCTTGATCAGCTTGTAATATTTGCTTTTGAATAAAATATATTTCACTTTCGTGGAAGCAGAATTATTAGACAAATATAATCCGAGTCAGTGGCAGATTATTTGGAAGAAAAAAATTATGTTCATTTTTCCTTTTGTTCCTAGAATCCAAAGGCTAGTCACGCTTCTTTAATACTTTCATGGTCCCATCTGAAATAACATAACTAAAAGGTTTAAAGATGAGTTATTTGAAATCTTTTCAGCAAGTCAAATGAGGTAAATTCTTTAGGATATACTAGGGTGGTTGCCATAAAAAGCAGATGGTATCTGCAAGAAATAACTTTATGGCATATCATTTGTAGGAAAAGAATCATTAGTCTTCTCTTTTGAGGGCAAAACTTTTAACAAAGATATTTGCTCTGGATTTTTTAGCCAGACATGATGTAGTGGTAAGAGCATTGCATGAGGAGTCAGGAGGCCTATGCTTCAGTCTTTCATTATAATATAGTGGGCAAGAGCCTTTCCCCATCTCTCCCTTCATCTAGATTTGAGTGAGCTACAATACTTCCTAATGGAATATAAGTGGAAGTGTTTGCATTGCATCCCTGCTAAGGTGGCTTTGAAACAAGCACAGCTTCTCCATGCTCTGTTCTCCTAGGTCCCGGCTGGATGTTAACACCCAAACTTCACATGTTGAAGATGACAGACTCATTCTCAGCCAGTGTCCCAGAATAACCCATGTAAATTAATAACCTGTTCTTCCCTCTTACCAATCAGGAACATCTGCACTATGTTACATATTGACATTTGAGATTTTGCGTTATAGCAGCTAGTCTGTACCTAATTGTTTCACTTCTTTATGACAATCTGTTTGGGTTGTTATAAGGATTAAACAAGTTAGAAAAATGCCTGGCACATAATAAATGTTCAATAAATGTTATTAATAGTTATTACAATAATTACCTAATCTGATAGTAACTAGTTATGAGTCACTGAATGTCAGTTTCCCTGGACCTTCATTTCCTCCTCAACTGTTAAATCTAAAAGTCATACTTGATGATCTCAAAATTTCCATAAGCTAAAAATTTTATAATCAGAAGCTTCTTCAAAAAATTGCCAAGAAAAATTATTTCAACCCATGGTAAGTGGCCATAAGATGAGGGAGAGGCATTTAGAATGTCAGGGAAAGAGGGAAAATGGAGAACAGAACAATTAGAGGGAAAACCGTTATTTAAAGAGAAGCATGTTTTCTTTTTGAAATTTATCCATCAGATTCTGAAATCAGCTTTGGAGAGAAGAAAATATTTACAAACCGAGCCGTGTCCGTGAGACTTTCATTCACACCCAAATGAATATCTTGTGTGGTAAGAAAACAAGGGTGTCCTCCCAGAAGTGCAAAGCCTACAATAAAAAAAAAAAAGGAAAAAATCATTTTGAAAAAAGAACTAAAGTGGAAAACAAAATTACAAAGAATTGGCATCATCTCAACTGAAAAGTCAAAATCTTTAAACCTCTCCAACTTCTCTGATAGAGAATTCCCATGCAAAGCAAAATGAGGAATTTAGAGAAGTAGATAAAATTTGTGCACAAGTGCGTAACTCTCCTTCACATGTGTGCCCATTTCTCCACCCTCTTATTCAAGACCCCTCAATAACGAGGCATCATTCCCTCTTTGGGGTTATGCATGATTTTGATTCTCTAAAATATATAAAGCTGGCAGTGCGCAGTGGCTCATACCTATAATCTTAGAATTTTGGGAGGCTGAGGCCGGTGGATCACCTGAGGTCAGAAGTTCGAAACCAGCCTGGCCAACATGGTGAAATCCTGTCTCTACTAAAAATACAAAAATTAGCTAGGTGTGGTGGCGTGCGCCTGTAATCCCAGCTACTCTGGAGGCTGAGGCACAAGAATTGCTTGAACTTGGGAGGCAGGGGTTGCAGTGAACCACTGCACTCCAGCCTGAGAGACAGAGCAAGACTCTGTCTCAAAAAAATTAAAATAAAAAAATGAAATATATAAAGCTGTCTGGTTGGAAGATAAAGAAAAAACTGGAGTGATCCTCTGACTTTGTTGACTCAGTGACTTGAAACCACTATCTCAAGGCTTACTTTCTTTTATTTTCAAGCCTTTTGTTTTTATTTATTTATTTATTGAGACCAAGTCTTCCTCTGTAGCCCAGGCTGGAGCCGCTTCATCACACATTCTGAGGAAAATTATGGGAGACAGTGACATCCAATCAGAACTTTACTGTCTCATTTGAGAAGGATTTAATGCTCAGAATTTCTCCAATACATAATCAAAGGCAAATACACATAATTGCAAGATAGAGATTTGTCCAAGGAATTTTGCAAACATTACTTTTCTCCTCCTTATTATGATGTGCCTGATTTATCTTTTGGGAAATAAGCAACAGTCACAATTTGCTAAATCCCATCTGTTTCCCACAAAGAGGGAAGAAATCATTAATTGCATGGTGAATTGGGGAATGAGGAGTTTCAGATCCACAAGGAGAATTTTACTCAACATCTCATGAAACATCCCACTGAAGCCTTGACCAAGTTTGAATATGGACTGATATTAAATGATATTAAGGAATCATTATTTTTGTTCAGTGTGATCATGACAACATGACCATATAGGACAATATTCTTATTTTTTTTAAGATACAAACTGATGTATTTGGGGATAAAATATCATTGTAGCTTTAATTTACTTTAAAATAATTCAAAAACAAAAAAAAACTAGAATAATTAAAGAAGGCAACATATTAACAGTTGTTAAACTGAGGTAAGGGGTGTTGCTATGCTCATTATGCTAGTCTTTCTACTTTTCTGTTTATTTGAAACTCCATCACAAAAAGGAAAAAAAAAAGTGCCCAGAACAAGTGATCTTTAACTACAGACCACTATGTTCTGACCCTAGCAATGACTTCACAGAGTATGATCATGTGATAGCACATTATTAACATTCTTCCATTGAATCCCTTACTCTGACAAAGTACATAGTAGATATTATAAGAATTTTATAGAAAAGGGTTCTGAAAGTCAGAGTCTAAAAAATTGTACAAGATTGTTTTTAAGTCCCCACAGCCCTATGTCTTGCCATAGGGAAGCCAGCTATCGAGTCAGCTCAAATTGTGATCTACAGAGACAGAATGACATAGTGGGACTGGGCTCAGTCTTCTTCTTCCTAAGTTGTAGGGATCTTACAACTCTAGGCAAACTGAACTGTCTTCTTCTGGAAAATAAGACAGTTTGCCTAGATTATAAGATCCCTTGTAGATCTTACGTGCTAGGTGCTAGATAGGATCAAAGAATATGAAATGCCCAAACAGTCCTACTTGATATGGGACCTGTAATGAACATTCTGACCCCATTTCTGATGTCTGACTGTCACCTCTCCCTGCCTGCCCCTTCTGCCCTACATCTGGGCAAGCTGATAAGAAAGTTCAGATGCTCCCTCCTTTGGCCCTAGCAGGAGTTTCAAACTGCACAAGCCCTACCTGGTGCATGGGAATCTTCATCCCAGCCCCATCCCCAAACCACACTAGAACTCCTTATCATTCCTCTGCTCTCTGAGGCTACTTTTGGACCTGCCTGGGAGCCAGACCTACTATCCCCAGAAAGCCACATGATGTGAGTAATATGCTTTTTCATATCTTCTTGGAGCATGTGAGGTATTCTCACTGTCAGTAAACAAATCAAATTTTCGGTGGATGGCACATCTCATGTCTGTGGAGTGACTACACACCACAAGTCCTGGCCTTCACTGTATGATTCTGAAATTGATTCATTCATTCTGAAAATATGTGCCTGGTGCTGTTCTAGGCACTGAAGAAAGCATTGTAAACAAGATGCAAGTCTTTGATTACATGGAACTTACTTTCAAATGGGGAGAGACAGAGTATAAACTGAATGAGTAAATTAAATATATTGTATGTTAAGATACTGATAAGTGCTATAAGAAATACAGAACAGGGAAGGAGAATAGGAAATTTACAGGACAGGAGTTGCAATTTTAAGTAGTATGGTCAAGGAAGCCACACTGATTATGGGACATTTGAGTAAAGATCTGAGGAAAATGGATGGGTGAGCCAGAGAAAACATATGAGACAGTGGGAAGAGCATGTGTAAAGTTCCTGTGTAAAGGTCATGATTGGTAGGTTCAAGAGACAACCAGAGGCCAGGCACAATGGTTCATGCCTGTAATCCCAGCACTTTGGGAGGCCGAGGTGGGTGGATCACCTGAGGTCAGGAGTTCATGACCAGTCTGGCCAACATGGAGAAACCCCATCTCTACTAAAAATACAAAAATTAGCCAGGTGTGGTGGCTCACGCCTGTAATCCCAGCTACTCAGGAGGATGAGGTATGAGGATCACTTTGAACCCGGGAGGCAGAAGTTGCAGTGAGCCGAGATCATGCCACTGCACTCCAGCCTGGGTGACAGAGTGAGACTTCTCAAAAAAAAAAAAAAAAAAAAATAGAGAGAGAGAGAGAGAGACAACAAGAAGATAAAGAAGGTAGCGTGGACAGTGGGGAAGTGAGGATGCAGAAGGAAGGTGGGGAGAAGGCAACAACATTGACTTTTGTCTGGATAAAATGTGGAGCCTTTGAAGGCTTGGAGCAGAGGAGGGAAATGATTTTACTTAGATTTCAATTGGACATCCATAGCAGGGCAAAAGCAGGGAGCCAAGTCAGGAGACTGTTGCGAAAATCTGGGTGAGAGTTGGTAGGCTGAAACAGGGTGGTAACAACTAACATGGTGAGGAAGTGGTTGGCCTCTTCATATATTTTGAAAGTGTTTCTTTTCAAAAAAACAACTTTTCATTTCATTGATCTTTTGTATTTTTTTTAGTCTCTGTTTCATATATTTCTTCTCTGACCTTTATTATTTCTTTTCTTCTACAAATTTTGGGTTTGGTTTGCCCTTGCTTTTCCAGTTCCTTAGAAGGCATTATTAGGTTATTTGAAGTTTTTCTATTTTTTTGATGTAGGCATTTATTGTTGTACACATCCCTCTTAGTACTGCTTTTCCTGTATCTCACAAGTTTTAATATGCTGGGCTTCCATTTTCATTTGCTTCAATAAATGTTTAAATTTTCTTCTTAATTTTGTCATTGACTCAATGGTCATTCAGGAGCATATTTTAAAATTTCCATGTGTTTATATTTTTTTCAAAATTCTTTTTGTTATTGATTTCTAGTTCTATTCCATTGTGGTCAAAAATATATTTAATATAATTTCAATATTTTTAAATTTGGGGTACTTGTTTTGTAGCCTAACATATGGTCTATCCTTGATAATGTTCCATGTGCTAAGGAAAAGAATGTGTACTCTTCACCTGTTGGGTGAAATGTTCTGTAAATATCTATTATGTCCACTTGGTCTATAGTGCAGATTAAGTCTAATGTTTCTTTATTGATTTTCAGTCTTCATGATCTGTCCAGTGCTGAAGGTGGAGTGTTGATGTCCTCATCTGTTATTGTATTGGATTCTATCTCTCTTTTTAGCTCTGATAATACTTGCTTTATATATCTGGGTGCCCTAGCATTGGGTGCATATATATTTATAGTTGTTATATCCTCTTGCTGAATTGGCTCCTTTATCATTACATACGGCCTTGTCTTTTTTTACAATTTGTGTCTTGAAATTTATTTTACCTGATATAAGTATAGCTACTCTTGCTCTTTTGTAGTTTCCATTTGCATGGAATATCTTTTTCCAACCCTTCATTATCAGGGTATGTGTGTCTTTATAGGTGAAGTGAGCTTCTCAGCTTTTCACCTTGCTTCCTACCTCACTGAAAAAAATTACAGCAATAAAAGGAGAACTTCCAGACTCCACTACATTTCTCCACTAGTCAGCATCTGTACTCATATACTCTGCTTTCCTTCCTATTAAGCATAGATGAATTTTCCATGCCCCATGTAATGCCTTCATTCACGCACTAGAAGCCACTCCCCTTGCCTGCTCAAAGACATTGCTCTAGCAATTCCTCATTTTCTCCCTTATGTCACCAACATCTTGAATGCGCTGTTCTCGTTTTTTCACTCATTATTAAAAAACAAATACAGATTTTCTCTTGGTCCTAATTTCCCTGACAAGTATTCCTTTCATTGTTTGCTCTCCTTTGCAGCAAAGCTCCTTGTTCTTCTTTCTCTTTCTAGTTCCTCTCTTCTCATTTCCATCAAATCTATAAGGCTGGCCGGACGCAGTGGCTCATACCTGTAATCCTAGCACTTTGGGAGGCCAAGGTGGGCGGATCACCTGAGGTCAGGAGTTCAAGACCAGCCTGGCCATCATGGTGAAACCCCATCTTTAAAAAAAAAAAAATCTATAAGGCTTTGTCCCCTGCCACTGCTGCACCAAAACTCCTCTCACCAAACTTATCAGTGACCTTCATGTTGCTACATCCAGTGGCCACTTCTGAGTCCTCTTTCTTCTTGACTTAGCAGTATTTAACCAAGTTGATCTTCATTTTCTACTTGATAAACTTTCTTCACACAGTGTCCAGGACATCACACCTGTTTGCCTTTGCATCTACCATGGTAGTTGCTCCTTCTCAGTCACCATTTTTGGTTCCTTCTATTTTTCTTGACTTCTTAATGTTGGTGTGCCCCAGGGCCAGCCCTTGGTTCTCTTCTCTCATCCCTCAATCTACACTTACTCTCTTTATAATTTTATCCAGTCTGATGGCCTTAAATATCATCTATATGCTGGTGACACGCAAATATCTCTAGTCAAGATTTCACTCCCAAATTCCAGACTCATATCCAACTGCTTTTTTAACATCTTTGTTTATATGTCTAATAGGCACTTCAAACTCAACATATCTAAGACTGATTTCCCAACCTTTCCCTTTCCATTTGTTCCATCAGCAGCCTTCACATTTGCTCACGCAGAAATCTTAAAGTCATCCTTGACATCTCTCTCTTACCCAATACATCAGTAATCTTGTCTCTCCCTTCAAAACATATCTAGAATCCGTTCCTATTACCCTCTCCACTGCTGCCACCATGGCCCCAGCTTCTATAAATAATAGCTATCTATTGACAGGTTTCATTACTTCTACCTTGTTTTCACCCTGGGCCCCCCACAATCTATTCCACAGTCTATGCTCAGTCAGAGGGATACTTTAAAATGCAATTCATATCCCTCCTTTGTTCAAGATCATCCAACAATTTCCCATTTCACTCAGAATAAAAGCCAATGTCCCAATAATGGTGCACTTGTTTTTCCCTCCGTTCCAGGCACATTCTTCTCCTTGCTGAGAGTACTTATCATCTTCAAAACTACTGTAGCATCCACTTATTTATTATGTCTGTTGTTTATTGTCTGTGTACCCACTAGAATGTAAGCCCCATGAAGGCATGGATTTTCCTCTCTTTTGTCTACTGAGATATCACCCCCAAGCATCTAGAATAAAACCTAGTAAATAGTAAGTGCTTAATGAATACTCATTGAATGAATAAAAGAGAAATTTTGACTCTGAAGAAAGGACCCATTCTTCTCACTTGTGAACAGCCCCTCATTTTGTTAACAGAAAGAAAAGAAATCTCTATTATCTATGAAGCAACATAATGAAGCTTAATGGTGATTATAATCACTAATCACTCTTGAGTATTTAATTTCTTTATAAACAGGCAACATCACCTAAACAAATATAAATACTGCACATTCATAAACAATTATTTATTGTGCACCTACTAAGTGCCTAGTACAGGTCTGAGTACCATTGAAGGTTGAGGACTATGGAGGAAGATTTCAAACAAAGTTTCAGACCTCCTGGTAGGTCTGTTCCAAGTCACACTCTTTCTTTGATGAGAAGTCATTTTGCTATAGCAACTCAAGATTAGTCTGTTATCCTTCCACTTCCCTGTTTGTGCTATCCAGAAGATCCTGCCTGGTGTAGTGGCTCACGCCTATAATCCCAGTACTTTGGGAGGCCAAGATGGGGGGATCATTTGAGATCAGAATTTTGAGACTAGTCTGGCCAACATGGACAAACCCTGCCCATACTAAATATACAAAACTTAGCTGGGTATGATGGTGTGCACCTCTAATCCCAGCTACTTGGAAGGATGAGGCAGGAGAATCACTTGAACCCAGGAGATGGAGGCTGCAGTGAGCCAAGATTGCACCATTGCACTCCAGCCTGAATGACAAGAGCAAAACACCGTCTCAAAAAAAAAAGAAGAACGGTCCGGGCGTGGTGGCTCACGCCTGTAATCCCAGCACTTTGGGAGGCCGAGGCGGGTGGATCATGAGGTCAAGAGATCAACACCATCCTGGTTAACATGGTGAAACCCCGTCTCTACAAAAAATACAAAAAATTAGCTGGGCCTGGTGAAACGTGCCTGTAATTCCAGCTACTCAGGAGGCTGAGGAAGGAGAATTGCCTGAACCCAGGAGGCAGAGGTTGTGGTGAGCCGAGATCGCGCCATTGCACTCCAGCCTGGGTAACAAGAGCGAAACTCCGTCTCAAAAAAAAAAAAAAAAAAAAAGATGCATATGGTGCCTGGACTTAAGAGACAGGGGTAGGAAGAAGTGTAACAGAAAGTGTGTACAGGCAGGAGCCAAAGACTTCAGCAGTTCATGGAAGAGATTAAATGGGTAGGAAATACTGCCTCTGAGAAGAAATTGCCTATGCAATTTTTGTCTCAGAGCAAAAAGAAGCCTCAGACCTCAACCCAAAAGTACAAGCCAAGAATTTGCCAGTTTACCAGGTCTGTATGGCAATACATACTTATGAAGGACATCAGAGGTTTAGAGAAGCCACTAGAAGCTGCCATTGCCAAGAAGAAGAGGACAGAGAGAGGATTTCCACTCTTTATCCAGAGAAGCCTGCTTTTACCTGTTTCATTTGTTTATGCTTTCATATCAGCTATTTTTGAACAAAAAGTTCCTTCTGTTAATTTATTAATTTCTGTTTGGGAAAATAAAAGTAAATCTTATTTTGCTCTTTTACTTCCCCATATATTCCTGCCTGCTTTGGAAAAGAGGATGTAAATAGAATTCATTCATTGGAAATATGAGGGATCCGAGGACCCTTACTGGTAGAATTAAGGCAGTTATTTACGTCTCTGTGTTTGGCTTTTATAACTGCAGAATAGTATCACAATTTTTATATGGGCATCTTTGTACAGATGACAATTTTGAAACAGCTGTTAAAAGACCAGCTTCTACTTCACCTTGAAAGTGAAATACCAATGTTAAATAATGAAAAGAACCATGTCTTAGAATGCCTTTTGCATTTTTATCAGCTGCTGCATTTACAGAGATTAATAAATGTATCTGTCTATCGACTCAATTAATTTTCTATACAAGAATATAATCATTGTTAGGCACATAGGAGAATTGTCTGGTTTTCCAGGCAGGCACACACAAAGAGTGGATGAGGCATGAATGATCTACAACTACACACAGCTACACTGATACATCTCACAATGTTGAGCAAACGAAGTCAGACACAAAAGAGCATATGCTGAATGATCCCATTTATATAACGTTCAAAAACCGGCAAAACGAATCTGTGATGTTAGAAGCCAAGATAATAGTTACCCCTGGGTGGAGAAGGAGTAGTGACTGGAAGGAAATACAAGGTAGTGGGGAGCTTCTGGGTGCTACTACCATTCTGTTTCTCTGTCTGGGTGTTAGTTACAATGGTTTGTTCACTGTAAGAGTTCATTGAACCATACACTTAATAATTTGTGCACTTTGTGTGTTACACTTTAATAAACATGTTACATAAACAATTACTATGGTAAGAGTAGGATGGAGAATTTGATTCTGTCTCCTGAGATAAGTAGAAATAGGAATGTAGCTCTGAAACTCAGGCTTGGAACAGAATGGCCAAGGACTGTCCTATGAGGATCATCTCAGGGGCTGGCATAGATTTGGGGCAGTAACAGTTATAACTGCACCTATTTTAATTCTAAGCACCAAAGTAACAGGTGGTACTTGTTGAAAAATTGTACCAAAGGACAATTGTTAAGATGCACAGATACACAATAGGAATGTTTGTCATGATTTTGATTGGGGTTTACTGTTTCTGTAAACAATTAAGGCAGCTACTCACTCTGAGTGATTCTCCTATTTTTGAGATTGACAGGATGCCATATGCGATTATTGAGTATAATGACAAATGCTCCATGAACCATAAGTTTTAACAGTCATACGTTCCTTGCTTCATGTATTTGTTGTTATTATTTCTGATTTGGGGCAGGTTTGTAAGGACTTCTTTATAGAAAAGCCATCATTTAACAAAATGCTTAATGCCACCTGTAGAAACAATTTTACTAGAATAAAATGTGAAATTACATGCTATATAATTAAATTAAATCAATAGATTTAGTTTATTAAATTAGATATTTAAAAATATATATTTAAGGCCAGGCTTGGTGGCTCATGCTTGGAATCCCAGCACTTTAGGAGGCTGAGGTGGGTGGATCATAAGGCCAAGAGTTCGAGATCAGCCTGTCCAATATGGTGAAACTCTGTTTCTACTAAAAATTACAAAAATTAGCCAGGTGTGGTGGTGCACGCCTGTAGTCCCAGCTGCTTGGGAAGCTAAGGCAGGAGAATTGCTTGAACCTGGGAAGCAGAAGTTGCAGTGAGCTGAGATTATGCCACTGCACTCCAGCCTGGGTGACAGAGTGAGAATCCATCTCAAATATACATAGAGAGTATAATAGCTTCCAGCTATTATATATATAATAGATGGAGTCTCAAATATACATATATAATAGCTTCCAGGCGGGCACAGTAGCTCACACCTGTAATCCCAGCAGTTTGGGAAGTCGAGGTGGGTGGATCACAAGGGAGGTCAGGAGTTTGAGACCAGCCTGGCCAAGATGGTGAAACACTGTCTCTACTAAAAATACAAAAATTATCCAGGCATGGTGGCGCAAGCCTGTAATCCCAGCTACTCAGGAGGCTGAGGCAGAGGTTGCAGTGAGCTGAGATCACACCACTGCACTCTAGCCTGAGCAACAGAGCAAGAATCCATCTCAATGATAATAATAATGATAATAATAGCTTCTAATTCTGGGTCTGCCATTTATTAGCTATGCACCTTTGAGCCATTTGCTGGACCTATTTCAGCCTGTTTTCCTCAACGGTCTTCTCTCACAGAAGTGTCATGAGGATTAAGTGAGATAACACACATAATTAATGTAGAACACCTGGCACAGGGTCTGCATCCAAAACCTTATTAAATTGTCACTCTCGTTTTTATTAATAGATTAACTACCACATTATTGTAAATGGTGAAACTGACCATTTATTCAGAAATATTCTGGTTTCAAACATAACAGTTGAACAGGGAAAAGTCATAGAAATGCCATGCAAACCACCATGGCTTGTGTGTACCTATGCAACAATCCTGCAAGATCTGCACATGTACCCCAGAACTTAAAGTACAATAAAAAATAAAAAAAATGCTATGAACTCAGCAAAACTCCTTTTTAAAAAACTTAAAATTGAGAAATCTCTATGTATTAATCAATTATTTTAGTGAGTTCAAAAAAGACCACTTCTCTTAAGTACTAATAGTAAAAACAAGCAAACAAAAAAGATACAAGATAAAATAAAATAATATCTACCCAACTCATGGAATACTAGTGTTGAAAGGGAGCAGAATTTGAGAATTACTGATTGGCTTATTCATTTTGTTCCCTACCATCTGTCAGATATCAACATGATCTCTTATAGCAGCCAGCTTTAAAGAGCAAGATGTTCTTATCTGTTTTCTTCCTAGGGCTTTAAAGATTGACACCTTATATATTTTCCCTGTTCCTCCTTCCTTCTCTCTAGGGAGAAGGAGTGTGCATTAGTAAGAATAGTGGACAAGAGGTGTGAATCTTGGTGCTGTTTGAATTAATTGAGTGAATTTGGCAAGTTGCTTAATCCACCGTAACTTTCTTTTTGATATCTATTTGGTAAGCTTCATTATTGATCATTCCAAGGTAAAAATTACATGTAATAGTTGTTTGCTTCTAAGCCCTAGAAAACTCTGATACTTATAAGGTAGAATAATATATTTGAAGTATCAACCAATGTGTTTTTGTTTGTGGTGCTTCCTCCTTGACCCTGTCTGATTGCTCATTTCGGCAGACATATTATTGATTCAAGTGAGGTCTGGTAGAGCAGAAATGCAGAGAAAGAAAATAAGTAATTTGTGGCCTATGAGTTTCAAAGTGTCTGTTTTGCAATTGCAGAGATAATAGCTTGAGAAAAAAAAAATTGATCCTTAACAGCCTAGAGTTCTAGGCACAAAAACATAGATTTGGAAGAGTCCATGAATAGTCAGAGCCAGTTTTTCCTCCTGCTTTATTTCCTGGTCTCCAGTACTGATAACTGAAAGGGGAAGAAGAGAAAAGAGAGGAGAAGCAACAGAAATAAAAAATGATGGACCTTTGACGCCGTACCCTGCTGCGTGTTCCCCAGGCCAACTTCTGAAGGATAGGAAGCATGCTGGAAATCTCCGATGAGTTTGGAGAATCACAGAACTGAGGACATCCTGTCTGGCTTTTAAGACAGACCTCTAGAAGGCAGTAAATGTTATAGAGCTCCCTGGCACTCAGCATAAGGAAGGAACAATAGAGTAGAGGCAGCCTTGTAGTACCTCTGCGCTTAATGTGTCTTGGAGAGATGCTAAGAGGTTGAGAGAATGAGACCAAGAGATATATTGTTGTAATGGGGTCCTTGCCACACAACCATGAAACACTAGTCTCACAGACACCTTGAAGGGTGAGAAGAGCAAGGTTTATCGGGTGAAAAGAAACAAAAGGGAAACAGGGACTCTCAGCAGAGCAAGAGTCCTGTTAGTAGTCATCCCGCCTCTCAGATTGAATCCCAGGTTCCACCTCAGGACAGGTGAGGCTGGCTCTTCCCCACTGCAAATGGTGTGAACTTCCCAAGGCTTCACCCCAGTGTGCACTCCTCCCAGTGTGCAGGCCAGTTGGAGGTGATCCAGTGACCCCTTTATACTTGGTTGTCTCAATATCAAGCCTTTTAATCAGAGTGAAGCAAACCTTGCAGTAAATCGGAGACAGCCAAGATCCAATGGGAATATAGAAGTCCCAACAGACCCCAGCATGGACATTTGATGACGATGTCCTAATGACCAAGGACCAGATCCCCAAAGCCCTACATGTCTTGACATTCAGATACTCTCCATTGATTTAACCATGGCTGTGGGGAAAGGGAGAGGAGACCCAAATGGACAAAATAAACCCTGAAACAACTGAGGATTGCCTAATATTGCAAACATTTAATTACCACCATCCAGCAGAATTGAGACACACAAGGAAATGCTCTTTACATGCTAGAAAAATAGACACATTTCTTACCCACGTGAGTTCAAGGCCTGAAAATGTGTGCCCACCTACCTTTCTTTTGTGAACATGAAGAGTTATATGGACTTCTACTCAGTTCCTTATGGAATTCTTACTGATGAAACTAATTTTTCTGCTTATAGCTTTTATGAGAACTGGAAAGCTCATTCACAGGCTTGCACTACTGCTCCCAGTAAAAATGTTTTCTCTTTATGGTTGCTAGAGGCAGACAAATCCCTGCACTGGGTTACCCTTCCAAAGTCTTCACCCTCGATCCCCCTCTTCAACACAAGTGTGAATTTGGCAGAGGACTTACCTGTTTCTGTAGACAATCTTGTTCGAGTACTTCTTTTCTCAAAAATCATGCCTAAGGACTTCCCTTGCAATAAAGGCAAATACTATAAATCAAGGACAAGAATAGAATTAAAATATATCTTATATATAAATTATGTTTTAAAACCTATTCTTTACATTATTAGAAAATAAGTAATAACTACCCCCAAATAAGTGTTTAAAATATTGTTTAAAAATTGAATTTAGGCCAGGTGAGGTGGCGCATGCCTGTAATCCCAGCACTTTGGGAGGCCGAGGCAGGCAAATCACCTGAGGTCAGGCGTTTGAGACCAGTCTGGCCAACATGGCAAAAACCCGTCTCTACTAAAAATAAAAAATTAAAAAAAAAAATTAGCTAGGCGTGGTTGCGTGTGCCTGTAATCTCAGCTACTAGGGAGGTGGAGGCAAGAGAATCGCTTCAACCTGGGAGATGGAGGTTGCAGTTAGCTGAGATTGTGCCACTGCACTCCAGCCTGCGCAACAGAGCAAGATTCCATCTCAAAAAAACAAAAAAGTGAATTTAATTATTATTATTTTTTTTTTTTGAGACACAGTCTTGCTCCTCCGTAGCCAGGCACCAGGCTGGAGTGCAGTGGTGCGATCTCGGCTCACTGCAAACTCCACCTCCCAGGTTCAAGCAATTCTGCCTCAGGCTCCCAAGTAGCTGGGACTACAGGCGTCTGCCACCATGTCCAGCTGATTTTTGTATTTTTAGTAGAGATGGGGTTTCACCATGTTGGCCAGGATGGTCTCGATCTCTTGACCTCATGATTCACCAGCCTCGGCTTCCCAAAGTGCTGGGATTACAGGTGGGAGCCACCGAGCCCGGCCTAAAATGTTTTTTTATATGCTATACAAATGGGGGAACAGAACAGTAATTCCCACAGCTTATTGACTTGTAATTAGAAAGTAGTATTAATTGCTCGGAGTTAAACGTGAATTTGTTCCAAAGTATATTAATATTTTATACTGGAACCACCTTCTTACTTAACTCTGTTGAAATCCCCATTCAGTGGCAGATTAGTGCCCTAAAAAGAAAAAGAAAGAAAGAAGGAAAGAAAGAAAAAGAAAGAAAGAAAGGAAGAGAAAGAAAGAAAAGAAATCCCCATTCAATTTTCAATGACCTTGCAGGTGTTTGGTTTGGAGGTGTTTTCTCAGCTAGGAAAATGCTACTCTGTTAAAACATGGGGCACTAAGGCTTCCACCTAGGTCAATGATGAAGCCCCAGTGTTTTAGCTACACATTCATCATGCATCCTCATGGGGATACAAAGACTTGGCTTCTGGAAGTCATTTGAAAACAATCTGGAAAGTTTGAATGTGGGGTGGGGCACTTCCTCCTTCCTCTTCTGTAGATGGGCTTCCCGATAGAATGAGTTCTGGAACAAACAGATTTTTGCCAGCTAACCTCCCTCACCCACAAAGTGTCAAGATCATAGGCCTGGGCCTGGGAAAAACTTTTCTCCTTATTTCAGGTGTTTTATAGGAACATCAACCCACAGCAGTTGCGGTCACTCCTGTCCTCAGTTTGTTCTTAGGAGCTTGGAGAGTTAGCCAACTAGATAAAATCAAGGCCGTGTCAAACTTTCTCAACCTGAAACCAACTCTTTAAAAAGGCTTTTGAACAAGCTTGGAAAACAAAAATGCTTTCACAATTAAGCAGTCTAAATGAAGCTACTATATTAATTGAGTGTGTTTCAAATATAAATTGCTCAAAATGCAGGATTTTATTTTATTTTATTTTTTTTAAGACGCGGTTTCACCATGTTGGTCAGGCTGGTCTTGAACTCCTGACCTCAGGTGATCCGCCCACCTTGGCCTCCAAAGTGATTGGATTACAGGCGTGAGCCACCGCACCTGGCCTAAATGGAGAATAATACTTATAGCTAAGACCCATATCCCATCTCTTCTCCCACCTGGATGTCATTAATTGTTTCTTTGCTAATCTAAATGCTTTTTAAGACACTGTCACATTATTGTGAATTTTTCAACATTATCCTAATGATCTTATATCTGATATGCATCCAAAATTAAAATTTTTTGCTAGGAAAAAAAATCATCTTCAGTTTTGACTTGATAGAAAATACACAAAGAAAAGGTATCTAAAAATAAAATCTTGGCCGGGCGTGGTGGCTCACGCCTGTAATCCCAGCACTTTGGGAGGGAGGCAAGGCAGGCGGATTACCTGTGGTCGGTAGTTCAAGATCAACCTGGCCAACATGGTGAAACCCCATATCCACTAAAAATACAAAAAACAGTCAGGCGTAGCGGTGGGCACCTGTAATCCCAACTATTCAGGAGGCTGAGGCAAGAGAATCACTTGAACCTGGGAGGCAGAGGTTGCAGTGAGACGAAATTGCACCCCTGTACTCCAGCCTGGGTAACGGAGCAAGACTCCGTCTCAAAAAATAATAAATAAATAAAATAAAATAAAATCTTGTCAAACAAATGATTTCTTAGATTTGATCCAGTTAAAAATGAATTTCATCATTCCACATGAAATAAATGCAATGACTTGTCATTGAATAACTGATTTTTATGCTTTTTTTGTATGCCTGTATGCTCCATGATAATCAATTACCTTGACTGTGAGGTTTCATTACATAGCTACTGTTTAAGAATTTTAATGTATTTTCTTTTTCCTCTTTCTTTGGGAAGGTTGCCTTTAAAAAGGCTGACTGGTAGTAATGGAACGTGGAAAGAAAATGTTACATACCTCTCCTTTCTGTTTTATCCTAAATTTCAGATCTGCTGATAGCCATAGCATATATTTAATTTCTTCTCCAGTAAAGTTTTTTAGAGTGAGAAGGTCACGGCCCTTCAGCTGTACTTTATTTTGTAGTGGTTGTCCACACCTATAAAAAAGATTAGAAAAGGAGAAATATGAATTTCAGAAAAAAAACCCATGTACTATGGTGATTCATTGTTTTATTTTTGATAAAGCATTCTCTCTCTCTCTCTCTCCCTTTTTTTTTTTTTTTGAGACAGGGTCTCACTCTGTGGCCCAGGCTGGAGTACAGTGGCACAATCTCAGCTCACTGTAGCCTCCGCCTCCCTGGTTAGAGCGATTTTCCTGCCTCAACCACCCAAGTAGCTGAAAACTACAGGCACATGCCACCACGCACAGCTAATTTTTATATTTTTAGTAGAGACAGAGTTTCTCCATGGTGCCCAGGCTCATCTTGAACTTCTGAGCTCAAGTGATCCCCTGCCTCGGCCTCTTGATAAAGCATTCTTGATAAAGATAGCTAATGCTTTATCTTTTTATTCTTGATAAAGCTCAGCAAATCACATGTAACCTCATGTGTCTCTGCAAAGTGTTAATGCATTGAAATTTGATATGGCCATGGTTTATATTTTATACGTCCAGTATTTTGGATGTTCCAGAGAAAAAAAGAATTTGTGAAAACAGATTGAATTCTTATTTCCTTGAAATAGCCACATGAGTGGCTTTGTCACTTACTAGTCATACAACCTAGGGCAATTTACTTACGCATTCTCTGGTTCTAAATTTCCCACCTAGAAAATTACTATAATCTTATCGAGTTATTGTGAAGATAAAATGATTTAATACATGTAAAGCAGACATTGTCTGGCATATAATAAGTAATCAATAATAGCTATTATTATTATTAAAATCTTCAGACTGTACAAGCAGCATTTGTAAGGCACAATATAAAATAATTTCATACTTTCCCCCTACTGCCCTTCAAACCTGTTCTTGGAGACTTGTTCTTTTTATCCCTGGATGAAAATCAATGGACACTGTAGCTTTTCTATGTTTCTTTAAACATGGATCCATATGTATGTTTTCTTTATTTATATGTGCTGTTATACTAATAGATTATGTATATAACAAAACACAAAAATAAAAATGTTAAAAGTTTAGACGAAGAAGAACAAAATATTTTATTTTATTTACTTATTTATTTATTTATTTATTTATTTTTGAGATGCAGTTTGGCTCTGTCACCCAGGCTGGAGTGCAGTGGCATGATCTATGCTCACTACAACATCCACTTCCCACATTCAGGACATTCTCCTGCCTCAGCCTCCTGAGTAGCTGGGATTACAGGCATGTGCCACCATGCCCAGCTATTGTTTCTATTTTTTGTAGAGATGGGGTTTCGCCATGTTGGCCAGGCTGGTCTCAAACTCCTGACCTCAGGTGATCCACCCTCCTCGGCCTCCCAAAGTGCTGGGATTACAGGTGTGAGCCACCATGCCTGGCCAAGGACCAAATATTTTAAAAATAAGTTTGTAGATGTACAAAGACATTTTGCTAGCTAAAGAAGTTTCTAGACAGCCCTTCACTTTCTTCCTTCTACTGAAACCCTAGTAAAATGCTTACACAACTGTGCCCAAGATCTCCATCGTAGTCAGCAATTTGATAACTTTGGAAGTAAGGTATTTAGGCAGAAAATTTGTATTTATATACAAATTTTGGTTATGTGTTTGCTTCTGATAATATTAATGAGTCATAATATTAAGCAACACTTGTAATACCAAGTACTGATAATGTTAAGAAGTAAACACTGATTGATGTTCATGAATTTTTCAGGGTCAACTGGAATCTTCTGGGGATTATAAGACAGATTTGCATATGTGGCCTGAAATGAAGGCACGGCAGCTTAATCTTTCTCAATTCACAGTTAGGGCATATTTGAAAATATTTTTCTTCTGGAATAAGATCCAAACAACATAAAATTACAGAAGATAAACCTTCTTGACTCCATGTCTTACAATAACACATTAATATTCCTTGGCTTAAGACTTCCTCTAATATTATTTTAAAAGGGGAAGAATACTTTGCTGGAAAACCCCACTCCCTCTGTTTCAAGGAATTTGGGAAACAACACTATAGCTGTTGAACTCACATCCATCAACCACAGGAAAAATCACTCATGAGCTAATTTTGAGGCCTTAATTTTTGCCTTGAGTTCAAACTCAGACTCCTGGTTATTTTGGAGCCCACAAAAGCTGAGTCTCCAAACTGCTATACTTAAAGGATTCAATATTGTCCCCTATTTTCAGCCTTTGCGGGATTTTGTTGCATTCTCTCACTTCTGAATGCTCACAAGACTACAGGCTTTCTTTAAGAGCATGTCATAGATCTTAAAAATGTGTTGTTCTTGTTGGATCTCCGAGAAATAGAAGTGGAAATGAAAATTTTGCAAGGAACTAAACTTTTTCTCCCCAATTTTCATGAAAGGAAACAGGAAAGAGGAGGACCAACAATACCTTTTGCTATTCCAGAAGCTCCAAATTCCAGTTCTTATTACCCTCAGTAGAAGACAGACTGGAGGAAATAACAAGCTTCTGGGGCTTCCTCAGATTTTGTCTTACACACTTAGAAGTTTCTAAGTTGGAAGTGGAATTAAGCTTGTGGTTATGGTTAGGATTAACGTTCTGCTGTGGGGGTTGCATTGTGAGATGCTGCTTTTTCTATGTCTCCACTGACAAAAAATTTGAATATGAAGGTAGAAAAAACACACAAACATCCTGCTTGAACTGTTCCTTTTTGTCAAGGCCTTTGATTTTTCAAATATATATAGAACAGAAACTTTATTTCACTATTTTTCCCTTGGACTACAAGTGATCATAAAAATCTCTCTTTCTGACTCTAGGCTTTCCACGGCAGCAGCTGATAATGTTGCCCTCACTCTCGCTGCCCTTGGATCACATCTCCAATAAATGTTAGCAGATAAGCTTCTCCCACCCCAAAGGTTCCTTGTGCCCCTTTGTGTTTTTGTTTGCTAGTTGATTTTTCAGTAAGGACCCTTAACATGAGATCCAGTCTCCTAACCAATTTTGAACTGCACAACACCATATTGGTAACTATAGGCGCTATGTTGCACAGCAGATCTCTAGGATTTATTCATCTAGAATAATCAAAAGTTTATATCCATAGAAAGCCTCTCCATTTCCCGTACTCCCAGCTTCTGAGAACCACTATTGTCTAATGTTTTAAATTAGAATCTATGAGTGGATATTTTTGAGCCTTATGTAAGTGAAATCATGTAGTATTTGTCCTTCATGGCTTATTTCACTTAGCATAATGCCCTCCAAAGCTTTTTTTTTTTTTTTTTTTTAACACGGGCAGTTTTTAGTTTGCATGGTAGTGTGTGGCACTGTGAATAGCTATTAAATCTGAAACCATGCAAAGTAAGCTTAATATATAGTGGGAAAATCATAATTGTCCTCTGACTTAAAAAATCGTCAAAACAGGGCCGGGCGCGGTGGCTCACGCCTGTAATCCCAGCACTTTGGGAGGCCAAGGCGGGTGGATCACAAGGGCAAGAGATCGAGACCATCCTGGTCAACATGGTGAAACCCCGTCTCTACTAAAAATACAAAAAATCAGCTGGGCATGGTGGCGCATGCCTGTAATCCCAGCTACTCAGGAGGCTGAGGCAGGAGAATTGCCTGAACCCGCAGGCGGAGGTTGCAGTGAGCCGAGATCGCACCATTGCACTCCAGCCTGGGTAACAAGAGCGAAACTCTGTCTCAAAAAAAAAAAAAAAATTCATCAAAACATTAAAAACTTTTATTGTCAGTTATAAATGTACAGGGAAGTGAAAAATAGTAAAACTGATGTATTTTTTAGTGCATTGTAATTTAAAACATTAAAAACATTGAGAAGTATAGTGCTTTATTTCCTTGTAAAAACTTTCAAAAGTGATTTCTACAGTGCTTACCTTCTCATCAGAGAACTTATAATATAGAGCAAGCATCTTTTCTGTTTTGGTAAACTGTCATAATTTTTTCTAAGTTTGGATAAACTTTTAACATTTTCCTTTACACTTTCAGTGAGGTGTAATATCTCTGAGAGTTCCTTTAACGTGAAGTGTTTTGTTGGTGTTACTTCCCCTGGGACATCTTCACCCTTTTTGTCACAACCACTTTCTGCAGTTATGTCAATAACTTTGTCTTCACTAAGTTCCTCTGGCTGTGTATCTACAGCCTTTCAAACAGCAGCAGGGTAACAATTCTATACTCAGCTGTTTCTTTCAGAACTCAATTTACATTCAATTCTAATTTAACTTCCACTGCTATCGCATTTTCTTTTTTTTTTTTTTTTTTAAACAGAGGCTCCTTCTGTTGCCCAAGCTGGAGCACAGTGGCACAATCTTGGCTCACTGCAATCTCTGTCTCCCGGGTTCAAGAGATTCTCCTGCCTAAGCCTCCAGAGTAGCTGGGATTACAGGTGTCTGCCACCGCGCTTGGCTAATTTTTGTAGTTTTTAGTAGAGACAGGGTTTCGTCATGTTGACCAGAATGGACTCGAACTCCTGACCTCAGGTGATCTACCTGCCTCAGCCTCCCAAAGTGCTGGGATTACAGGCCTGAGCCACCGCACCTGGCCATCTCTGCTGTACTTTGATGTGCTGCACTGTCATTATCCATTTTCGTAAAATGTCCATGGGTATATCACTGTGAGAAAAGGAGGCTGTGCAGCTATACTCTTTGTAATCTGTATGCAAATTGAATGATAGATGTACAGTGACCAATCACCAACAGACTTTGAAAGAAGTGATATATTGGTCACTGATCATGATGTGCTGTGCATGTGTTATTTACATGTGGACTGAAGAGTTAGCAATGAAGTTTTTGCTTTATGAATTACTCACAATTAATACACTATGTTGAATGAAATTTGAACTGCGTTCGTAATGGCCTAGTGTTATTAACTAAACTGTGGTAATTGAAATTCGTGTACATTGGGATCTTGTAAAAGAAGGGCTGGCTGAACTCTAAAAGCTTTCCCATCACAGGACTCCTTGATATACCATTCCCTCGGTCCAGAACACTCTCTCCTCAGCTTTCAAAGCTGTCCTTCTCATTCTCAGGCTGTAAGCTTAAATATCACCTCCTATGAGATTCCTTCCCTGACTATACTGTCTAAGTAGTCTTCACTTTACCTTCATTTTGTTTGTAATACTTATAAAAATTTTAATATACATTTATGTGTCTACTTAATGCTTACTTTTACTCTTCTCACTGGATTATATATGATCAGGGGCTTTCCTATTTTATTCACTAATATATACCCAGTGCTTAGTACAGTGCTTGGAATATAGTAGGCATTCAATACATATTACATATTACTTTATTTTTTCGAGACAGCATCTTGCTCTGTCACCCAGGCTGGAGTGCAGTGGTGAGATCTCAGCTCACTGCAGCTACCTCCCAGTTTCAAGTGATTCTCCTGGCTCGGCCTCCCGAGTAGCTGAGACCACAGGTGCGTGCCACCATGCCAGGCTAATTTTTGTATTTTTAGTAGAGACGGGGTTTCACCATGTTGGTCAAGCTGGTCTCGAACCCCTGACCTCAAGTGATCTGCCTGTCTCAGCCACCCAAATTACTGGGATTACAGGTGTAAGCCACCACACCTGGCCTCAATAAATATTTCTTAAGTAAATGAATAAGTGATAGTAGGTCTTTAGGGCAGAAGTAAATCAATTTGTGTAAGAAAAAATTCAGGCTGGGTGTGGTGGCTCACGCCTATAATCCTAGCACTTTGGGAGGCCAAAGCGAGTGAATCACTTGAGGTCCGGAGTTCTAGACCAGCCTGACCAACATGGTGAAACCCAATCTCTACTAAAAATACAAAAATTAGCCAGGCATGGTGGCAGATGCCTGTAATCCCAGCTACTTGGGAGGCTTAGGCAGGAGAACCGCTTGAACTTGGGAGGCGGAGGTTGCGGTAAGCCGAGATCGTGCCATTGCACTCCAGCCTGGGCCACAGAGGGAGACTCCATCTCAGAAGAGAAATTGCACCACAGCTAGTGAGGGGTGTCATGCTGTTTATACCACTGAAAAATCATTAGAGTAGTCACCACCTTTCTCAATTCTATCCAGGAGGTGGGGCAGGAAATGTTAGCTTGGGAAAAAGAGCTGTTTTTCATAGATAATCAAGAACTGACCAGGAAAATTTATCACTGAAAGGAAAGCAAACACAATGGTCCCAGTTTAAATTCCTGTTTACTGTTTCCTCATAGACCTCCCCTTGGCTCCAAATGGAGCTGCCACACTTCTTTCCTAATCTACATAAAAATTAGAAGAGTTCCACAATGTCACCACATTAAAACAGTTCTGACATAGGCGTCTCTTTTTTGTTTCTGGTCTGTATCAAGCATTTTCTTGCTTTTGGGTGATAAAGCCTCGCTTGAATTAGCCAGGTAAGACTGCTGCCCATCAATGGCTATTAAGTTCCCCTAGAGACCTCATTCCTCAATAAGAGACAGCCTGCTCTGGTTCACAAGCACCAGAACCAGGGCCAAATGCATTATCTGAGTCTCCTGTAAAATGCTTGCTTTTCATGTACCAAAGTGTACAAGAAGTAAATCAGAGTAAACAAGAAATCTCCTTGGTACACCAGACATAAACCACATCATTATTCCTCAGCCTGCACATAAGAGACAGGATGTGATGTTGTGGGAAACAATGGGAAGCACGTACAAATATTCCATCAAAACTGTCACTGCAATCTGGTCAGAGCCAGAGCCTTTAAAAAAGGCAAGATTAGTTCTTTACATTCATTTTATTCCTTGAAAATATAATTACAGAGATTTCTTAACCCCAAATCACTGAATGCTAAGAAGCTAAGCCAAGGTAATAAGAGATCTTTGTATTAACTGTAGCCAAATATCTTCCTAGCTAGAAAATGGAAGAGTATTCGCTACTGGCAGAATGAAGCCTTTCATTGCTAGTGTCTGCATTTTCCAACTCTGGTAAACTGGGGGATGGGAGAGACTTGGATGTATTCCCTGGTATAATTGTATTTTATTGGAAGAGAAAGTGCTTGATTTGAGTAAAATGTGGTCAGTCAAAAACTGATTTTGCCAGAGTAGGAAAAAATTCAGTGTTAAATGATACTCTGATCCCCACGGACAATTTGAGATAAAGACTTTAACTTCTGGAGATGTAAGAGGGGGCCAAGGGGCCTATGGCTGAGATTTTTATATTTCTTTAACCTTGCATTAATGCAAGAACTAAGGCATATTTTCGTGTGTGTGTGTGTGTGTGTGTGTGTGTGTGTGTGTGTGTATCTTTACTGAGATATTCTGGCTGTACCTAAAAAAAAAAATTATTAAGCAAAGGTAGATTGGCCAACTTGATCAATGTGAAGGAATCAAAGTAATACAAGCAATGAAATGAAAAGACCAGTGTCTTTAAATATTTGAATTGTAGTCCTAGTTCAGTTCAGATTTAGGAATAAACAATGGCTTTGGGAAACTTATTTGCCATCTCAAGCCCAATTCTTCATCTGAAAATTTAAGAAACTGAACGAAATCAGTGATTCTCTGTGTCTATGTCTTCCCCCACACTCATGAAGTTTGTAAACTGGGGCCACATGAATTTTCAGTGGCCTAACTTTAATTCTATCCCCTTCTTTCCTTCTCAAAAAGGCATATTAGAATGCATGCAAGAGAAAGGAGCTTTATTTTCACCAAAAAAAAAACCTTGCACTCATTCCACTGATGTGAAAAAAACTCACAAATTATTTCCAAATTTACTTACTTTCCTATGAATAATAATGATAATAATGTATTAATAAAAATTTACTTGAAACCCTCCTTACTGTTGCCACATACCCATATGTCATATAAATTACTGATAGAGTGAGGAGGCAGCCAAGGTCGCCCCAACCCCCAGCGAAACCCCATGGTCAAGCCTAAAACAGCCTGAAGGCTGAAAAACAGGACTGCTTGTCCTGGATGAAGCCCGCCCTTTCCCCCAACTCCCCCAACGGATTCTTTCTGAATAATGCACCTGGGAGGACAGGGTGGGGCTTCAGGGAGGTTCGAAGGTGGGGAGGAGCCGGGCCTCTCCTGTTCCTGTCATTCAGTCTGTGAGACAGCAGCCTGTTAACAGGAACCCCTCTGGCTTTGCTGAGTTATTTACCTTTTCGTCCAATAAATTCCGCTACCCCTCGCCCTTCAAAGTATCTGCGAGCCTAACCTTTCCTGGTTGTGTGACAAGAACATTATTATTGATCACTGAGTGACTAGTGGTCTAAGATACCTTAGATCATTAATATTCTAAAATTGTGAAACTTCCCATCTGAAAACTGAAGAATTCACATGAAGGCTAGATTTCTGCACACCTACTATTAAAGGTCTGGAAACCTGAAACTGTCAAAAATCAGTGGCTTCTTTTTTCTAAGTTAAATTACTAAATATAAACCAGGAAACAAATTCCACTGTTGGCGAAGGAAAACATCATGACCCCGTTCAATTTTTGGTGCCATCTCTTTTTTGGTTTTCTGAAGTGAAGTGATTTTTTGTTTTGTTTTGTTTTTGAGACAGATTCTCACTCTGTCGCCCAGGGTGTAGTGCATTGGCGTGATCTCGGCTCACTGCAACATCTGCCTCCCGAGTTCAAGCAATTCTTCTGCCTCAGCCTCCTGAGTAGCTGGCATTACAGATGTGCACCACCAGGCCTGGCTAATTTTTATTTTTATTTTTATTTTTAGTAGAGATGTGGTTTCACCATGTTGGCCAGACCAGTCTTGAACTCCTGACCTCAGGTGATCCACCCACCTCAGCCTCCCAAAGTGCTGGGATTACAAGCGTAAGCCACCGCACTTGGCCGAGGTGATGTTTTTCAAAGGCATTCATATTAAGTTTTGACGTTGTGAATAATCAAAGTGCACTGTTTTCTCTCCTCTATGCGACAACATGAATGTCTTATAACACGTTGTCTGTATGTCCATGTGTGTATGGATGGGCCTGTGTGAGAGATGAGGGGGGAAACATAATGAGTTATTTGAACCCTTATAGAGGTCTGGAATGAAATACCTGAAAACCAGTAACCTCTGGCTCCAATCCATAACCTCCACAGAATTGGGTGGCTTAGCTCAATATTCTCTGAAGAAATTTCTATTTGTGAGATGAAATTGAACTGTGCTTGCAAATTGGTCTTTTCTGATAAAGAAAGAGATTTTTTTTTTTTAGTCGTTTCTTAAAAAGCTCTAAGTGGTTTCCCTAATAGACAACAAATCATAGGACATTTTATATTATCCAAACACAGCAAGCCTTTATAGCCTTGTTTATGACATGGAAAGCCTGTGAATTGGGTGTTTTCAGCAGTCTTGGTTTCTGATTCTATTGATTTTGTTTAAAAAAATTAACTGACTAAAAGTGATTGATCCATGGGCTGTGTGCATGGCTTCAGCCTCACTTAACCTATTATCCTATTATTTTATCATGTCCATGGCAATATGGCTGCTCACTTCAAAACTGTGATTCCTATTTTGTGGCACTATCAAACTCTAACCATATATTTCCTATTACTCTGGAGTAGTAAACTCACATGGTATGTTACTTAACAAGGGCTCTCCACCTTTCCCAAGAAATATGGGAGAAAAAAATAATGTGAATCCCTGTGAAACACTGAAAATCAGAGTAAAAATATAGAACAGGCAGGGTAGACAGGGAGTTTTTCTCTGTTGTTGAGGGCTTTGTCAAAGGTTACAGGTCTTATTGGAGATGAGAAATTCTGAATTCATCTAGCCTACAGGTAGTGCAACTAACTAATACAGTAGGAAAGAAAAATACCCATGCCACGTGAGAATGCATGTCGAAACCATTTCAACATTATCTCATTTTTCAATAGAGATTCACGCTACTGAGTTTCGAACAACATGGGTGACTTGAGGCTTTCACATTTTCAAATAACATGTTTGGATTTGGGCTAATTTAGGCATACTTTTGCACCAGCTCCCATTCACTGTAAGAAATAGCTCACCAGGATTTTCAGAAATGTAGTCTGGCTCCTGGATATAGACAGTAGTGTATTAGCAAATACACACACACACACACACACACACACACACACACACACACACACACAAGCCCAACTCCTTGAAAGAGGTTTTACTTGCAATATTTAACTCGTAATAAGTATTTTAAAAATCAATTATCACTGTAATTTTCAAAGAACAGTATAAGTTTAAGTTCCAGACTTTGGTTATTCATTCAATTGGATCTTTTCAGCTCAGTGACGATGTCTTGTTAAAAACTATGGAATAAAATTTTATCATATTTTTATCTGATGTAACTCAGTGTAATGGAATACTAAAATAAATAATGAATATTGGTCTATCACTTTTAAGGTTTCATATACATTATCTCATTGATTATCACTAGACTATGACTTCATGCAGCTGGAGTAAACTATATTTTTATTTCATTTACTAGTGTATCTCCAACTCCTTGATAGAACATGGCACAAGGTGGAAGTTCGATTATTTGTTGAATGAATGATTGAACCACCCTGTAATGTAGGCAGAACAGGTGTTAACCTTTTTTCCATTTTATAGGTGAAACAACATTGCAGAAAAGTTTAGTGACTTGTCCAAGGTCATATAGCCAGCAAGGGTGCTGGTAGGCCTTGAACCTAGTTCTTTAGACTTTTCTCCACGTTGTTATCTAGTCCAACTGGCACTAATTGGTAAGCCCCATAATCATTCTGGGCTTTATTTCCCTTATACTTAAAATAAGAGAAGTGAAATAATTTCAATTGATTATTTGAGCTGTTTAAGAAATAAAAATTACATTTCCTCTCAAAATAAAATAAGAGAAGGCATTTTTCCATGGCTCTGAGGTCTCACCTATAGACCTCAGAGCCAGAATGATACCTTAAATGATATTATAAATTAAGCCGATAATACTTAGATGTTAGGCTCTCTTTTGAGAGCCTTATATTCACTAAAGAAGTAGTGCCAATGGTGGAGTCCAGAGAACCTAGAACTGTCATATGGTCCAGAGAAGGGATACCCAGGGCCACTGTCACAGGTCCACTTTCTAACAATAGAAGGAAACTGCAGACCAAAAGCTTCTTCCTTAAGAAAGTCAGGGAGGTTGTTTCAGGTTATAAAGAAGCTCTGTGGAAATTCTATCTGATTATTCACAAGAAACTGTTCTAGAAGCCTTCTGGTAGTGATGTCTCCACCTGATGGCCTTGCTTACCCAGCTAACTCGTATTCCCTGTTTCCTTCCCCTTCTCTTTCCCCTTCCCCGCTGACACACTACATGCCATCTTTAACAACATGTGCAATGGTTGTAAACAGGATGTAAACTTTTATAATGAATTCTTTGGAGACAGCCTGCTTTGCGCATGCCAGCAAAAATTTCAGGGATGGTTTTCAAACTTGTATTTTGTTTAAAAATATCATTATCTCCATCACATATAAGGCTTCTTTGCAGCAGCTTTGTCAGTATTTATTAGTTGCTATTTGGAGTCTGTTTTTTCAAAGGAACTGATTAGTCTCAACACCCTAGAGTGAAATATCATTTTCTAGCAAGCCCAAATACAAGCTGAAGGCCTTGTGTAAATTACTTCCCCTCATTTCCTTCAGCTACTTGCTTGTTTAGAATGTACACAAAAGGAAGATGTCAAGAACGTTTAGTCTGTTATACCTGCCATGGGTGGCTTCCCCTACAGCACACAATGAAATTGATTACAGAACAACTGAGAAATGAAAGCTCCGCTGGAATTAGAGGCAACTGCCTCAAATAAGAGTTAAGCAGAGTGTGGCACAACACTGCAGAAAGAGGCCTTACTGCATCACCACAGTTCCTAAATCAAACACAAATCTCTGACCATCACTTACCGAAAATTTCGAACCACGAAGTTGTGACCATTTCTAAAAGCTGCATTGTTCAACAGGATCCTCAGATTAAACAGCATCTTCTTTTAACAGTGAAAAGGATGATTCTATGCTCTTGAAAACTCCACAGCAAGTTAGCCAGCGAAGGCCACCTAAAAACTAAGAAATGTGTTCAGTTGCAGTGAGGGAGCAAAGGTAACATCACCCTTCAGCTCCCTTATCAAAGTCCCCTGGTTAGAGATACCACAGGGCAGAGTGCAGGAGCATTTGAATTTTATGCCAAGCTCCACTACTGTGTATTTTTGTAGAAGAAATCCTGACTCTTTTAGTGCCCAGCCTCCTCATTTTTCATAATATATTTATACTGTCACATGCATGTACAAAATAAATTTACAAGTACTCATTGAGCATATAATGTATGCAAGGCACTGCAGTACTGGCTGCTGTGAAGGTACATAGAAGTAACTCATTTAGAAAATGCAAATTAGCACTGCAAAAACAGCCCTAAGTAGTACTATTCTCATTTATCTCACTTTTCTACTTCTAATTGCCAGTCTTTCCACAAAAACAAATAGAAAGTAGTCCTCTGGAAGTTATTTTGGGGATGCAAGAAGATAGAGAAGGTATAGTAAAAATATCTCAGCCCTGGAGCTTCCCTCGTGCCTTGCCCATAAGTCTTCTATAAAGAAAGAGTTGCTGGCTGGGGGCTATGGCTGACACCTATAATCCCAGCACTTTGGAAGGCCGAGGCAGGTGGATCACTTGAGCCCAGGAGTTGGAGACAAGCCTGACCAACATGGTGAAACCCTGTCTCTACTAAAAATACAAAAATTAACCTAGTCTGGTGGTGTACACCTGTAATCCCAGCTACTCGAGAGGCTGAGGCATGAGAATCGCTTGAACCCGAAAGACGGAGGTTGGAGTGAGCCAAGATTACACCATTGTACTGCAGCCTGGGAGATAGAGACTCTGGAAAGAAGGAAGGAAAGAAAGAAAAAAAGAAAGAAAGAGAGAGAGAGAGAGGGGAGGGGAGGGGAGGGGAGGGGAGGGAATAGTTGTCTATTGATTCTAGCAGGAGCCCACAATAGAAGTGGGAAGTGAGGATACCATATGCTCCTCCCCTTGCAGCCTATTTAGATCACTAAGGGGCCATCTGCAACCTCACATTTATTCAGTTATCCTCAGTTATAAATCATATGATTCAAACTATTCTGTTTCAGATACCAGGCTACACTGAAGTTTCAGAGACAGAAGATGACATCACCTTTGCAGAGTTCACAGTTCAGTAAAGGTGGTATGATTTGTAAACAAATATCCATAATACAAGCCTATAGGAGAGTTCCGGACAAAATTGTCCGGCTTCAGAGAAGAGGGAGAGCTCTAAGGTAGGAAGGGTAGGAGGAAGGAGAGGAGGGACAGGGGTAGGGCTGCCTCTTCTGGTCAATTTATATGACTTTAGCAAACCCAGGTAAATATTTGCTAGAAGTTTGAAGAATACCAAAAAGTGTTATTTAATAACCAACTATGGCTACCTCAGGAGCCGAGATGTTTGTGATGTCATAATACTAGTAGATAAATAAATATTGACATCATGGCCGGGCGCGGTGGCTCAAGCCTGTAATCCCAGCACTTTGGGAGGCCGAGGCGGGTGGATCACGAGGTCAAGAGATCGAGACCATCCTGGTCAACGTGGTGAAACCCCGTCTCTACTAAAAATACAAACAATTAGCTGGGCATGGTGGTGCGTGCCTGTAATCCCAGCTACTCAGGAGGCTGAGGCAGGAGAATTGCCTGAACCCAGGAGGCGGAGGTTGCGGTGAGCCTAGATCGCGCCATTGCACTCCAGCCTGGGTAACATGAGTGAAACTATGTCTCAAAAAAAAAAAAAATTGACATCATTTCCTTCTACTTACAGAGAATGATGTGAGATGAAGTGAGGGGAAAGACTGACATTTCCAAACTTCTTTCTTTTTTTTTTTTTTTAAAGATGGGGTTTCACCATGATGGCCAGGCTGGTCTTGAACTCCTGAACTCAGGTGATCCACCCACCTCAGCCTCCCAAAGTGCTAGGATTACAGGTGTGAGCCACCGTGCCCGGCTGACATTTCCAAACTTCTGTCAAATCTTCCGTTCTGGAAAGAATATTCCAGGCAGAAGCAACTGCTTGCAAAGTCACAGAGATGAGAAGGGAGAGAGTGAATTTGAAAACATAATAAAGCATCTTTGAAGAGGCGAACAAGGCCACTTATTGAATAGGTTTCAGAGAGCAAAAGTGTTCCATGTAATACAGGAGGGAAGTTGAATGTTTGCATGGAGCCTGAGGGAGAAGAACCCAAACCACATGCTAATATAAAGTCCATAGCTTTACCCCATATCTTCACTGAACTGTGTTAGCCGTACACACAACTCATAATGGTAATGCTTGGAGAGAAATCAAGAAGTGTCTGCAGTTCCATGCTAGAGAGTACAATCAGCATTTTCAAGATGCCAAAGCAACTCACAAACCCTCCCAACACTACAGAGGCAGGAGCTCAAAGCCAGAGGGAACTAAGAAAAAGTTAAGATACCAGTAATTCCCAGAGAAATTGGAAAAGGGAGCTGCACCACCGTGGGATGAAGTTGAAAGCAATTTCACTGAATCTCAAAAGGCAGGACATCTCAATGGACTTGTAATCCTAGCTACTCGGGAGGCTGAGGCATGAGAATCACTTGAACCCAGGAGATGGAGGTTGCAGTGAGCCAAGATTGCGCCACTGTTGAGGGGTAGGTTTCAACTACCCAACTTCTGCTGATTGTGTCATATGTGGAGTCTGTTTTACTTTACAGGCTTTGATGTTCATCCTCAGAATTCATCCAAGAGCTCTTGTTAACCCCATGATCCCCCTAATTCAATGTTAACTTCCTTGTTTGGCTACCAATCTAGTTATCTTTGTTCACCTAGCTATGTATCCATCCATTTTTCTCTGCCACCATCAACAATTGTGCAGCTATCATAAGCCAATTCTCTGTGCTGTGTGGGTTCTGAGAGATAGAGTGATAAACAGGAGTGATGAGTTCCTTCCCATATAGAGTTCACCATTTGGAATGACTCCAGAATACAATTTCTGTCTCTGTTCTCTGACCACAAACATCTTAACCAGGGGGAGGGGCTTGTTACCTGCTCCCTTGCTTCAAGCCACAAGAGACCTCCAGCTTGACCTGACCCTCATCCAACTTCTATCATCAGGGGGTGGGGATTAGATGGGGTTCCTGAAAAGGTGGCACTGATTTTTTATGAATTGCAAGAATCAGAAAATAGTCAAAACTGGAGGGAGCTACAAAGGATATTGCAGCAAAAAAGGGAACCTGTGAGTAGACCCAAAGAAAGTAACAAATAGATTGTGTAGGGTAACAACAAATGATATATAACTGGAGAAATACACTCCATCATTGACCATTGAAATGAAGCCCCACCACCACCAACCATACTATGAAGACAAAAAACCATGAGTGTCTGTGTCCTGTTTATATCCCCTTGGCATTCTGTCTTCCCCTGCATACCTGCCACTCTTAATGCAAACACCCACTGCTATCTTCTTGAGGATAAACTTCTCATATTCCTCACTCTTCATGTGGGTGGCTTAGTCTATTTTGTGTTGCTGTAACAGAATACCACAGACTGGGGTAATTTATAAAGAAAAGTTGATTTGGCTCACAGTTCTGGAGGCTGGGAAGTCCAAGAGCATGGTGCTGGCATCTGCAGAGGGCCTTTGTGCATTGTCATCCCACGGCAGAAGGTAGAAGGGCAAGAGAGGGTGAGAGCGAGAGACAGAGATGGTTGAAATTGCTTTTGTAACAACCTATTCTCTCGATAACAAAACCCACTCCTGTGATAACCACATTAATCTATTAATGAGGACAGGGCCTTCATGTTCTGAACATCTCTTAACAGTCCCACCTCTTACTACTGTCACAATGCCACTTATATTTCAACATAAGCTTTTCAGGTGACATCAAACCATAGCAGTGGCAACTATGAGGCATATTTTACATGCTCCCCAAAAGGTGCCCAGTGGAATTGAACCTCAAGTGCCCACAGTAATAACCTGCTCATCAATCTACCCTGTATTAGCCACCTTCCCTTCCCTGTCTGCTTTCCCTCACTACCCTACCAGTGCTTCCTGGGACCACCTCTCAAATCAACTACTTAGACCCAAATTCCTTCCTTAGTGTCTGTTTCTCTGGAAGCTCAACTTTTGCCCAGGTCTACCTTCTCAACAGTTTTGCAACACAGCTTCTTGTTCTTTTCCCCGGACCTTCTGTCTTTGAGTTGGTACCTGGGCTTTCTGTGTCAACAACTTGGTCCCCAATACCATATTGCAGCCTCACTCTCAAGTTTAGTAGTCCCAGTTAGCCTGTAAATAGTGGTATGCTGGTAAATGTTTAACAACTAGCTCCTCAAACAAAGAAAATAAGCTCTGAATTGTAGCAGTCTGATTTGTAAGGTGTAAATATTCCCACCACTGTCAATTTCAAGCTACTAATGTGACATCACTGAACACAGAGATGAAGAGAGAGGCATAAAAATAGCTCTTGAAAGCTACTGTGAGCTGGCTCCAGAATACCACTGTCTACTACTCCCATCCAGAAAGGAGGACTGTCTCAAGGTTTGGAAAGAAGTATTAAAGCCAGATTGCTGCGGGCCTTGAAAGCCAGATTATCGAGTTAAGAATTTAAACTGTAGTCAAAGGAAGATTATCAAAGTTTTGGAGCTGGGCACACAAGAAGACATATGTCATTATTTGCATTGGGTTTTGAAACCATTAACCTTGGGCCATTGAGAAGTGCAGTGTGAATAAAACAAAGGCAAAGAGACAAAGAGGTTATTGTGTGATAACACATATTAGGGCTGTGGAAATAGAAAACAGGAGATGGATGCAAGAGAGATTTAGGAATTAGAATTCACCTATCAGGAAAATTTATCAGATGTTGAGGGAAGGGAGATGGAGAAGTTAATGAGATGCTAGGATTTCACGTTTATCCTATTACTGAGAATAAAATTCCAAATAGCCAAATCTTGCTATTGGGGATATAAAGAATGTTAGTTCTCTGACATTTTGAGCTTTTAAGTATCTGTATAAACTTGAAATATTTCTTTGAAATTGCCACTGTGCTTCCCTAGTAAAATCCAAGCACTGAAGAGGGAATCAATGTGATATAAAGGAAAGAATGCTGAGAATGATGTTTGAAGATCAAATGTGACCTCTGGGTCAGTCACTAGCTTATAGTGAATTTGGCTAAGTCGTTTGGTACCCTCAGAGTTCTCACCTGTCCAACTAAATAAAATGAGTTATTATAGCACTTTGGAAATTTTAGCATGCTAACCAAATGTGAGGTATAGTGTCTAAGAGCCTGGGCATAGATAGCTATTACCAAAAAAATACTGCAAATTTGAGATCCGTACAGACAAGACATATGGCTATTACTGCAGTGAGAAGCTCTGATTTGTTTCAGAGTGTTGCTAGTTACATAAATAATTTTTATAGCTGGTTGCCTAGAATCTTTAAGATCCTAGGAAGCCACAGCATTTACATGCAGTACACACTAGATAAGTCTTCCGAGTTCTGTGGGATTGTTGCTGATGAGCTATTTTCCACTAGATGGACAAAGAAGCTTGAGACCAGTAGCCAGCCACCCTGTGACAATGAGGGGAAGTAGCCTTACAAGGAAGCTGTGGTTGGCTAAGTGGAAGAAGGAAGGAATCTTAGTCATTTAGGACATCATTGAGTTGCAAAATCAACCAGCCTCATCTCATGAGCCTCCCTACCACTTGGCACTTCATTATGCAAAATAGCAAATGTCCTTATAGATGGACAATTCCTCTGAATTGGGGTTTTCGTACTTGAAATCAAATGTATGCTAACTAATGCATAATTTGGCTTAGGTTTTTGAAGTTTTGTTTCTCATATAACAACAGGAAAAAAAATGTTCTAGATGTGGGTTCTACTTCAGAATCTATTTTTTGATTCAATAACCTTGGGGAAGTCACTTACCTTAACTGCAAATGGAAATCAATACTCTCTTACAAATTTTCTTATGTTAAATGAACATACTTGATGTGTTTTGTTATTTAAAAAATGCTACATTAGCATATCATAAACTTAACTTTTTTTAGTCTACAGTGCTTTGAGTTGTAAAACATGTATAGATTTGGGCCGGGAGTGGTGGCTCACGCCTGTAATCCAAGCACTTTGGAGGCCAAGGCGGGTGGATCACCTGAGGTCGGGAGTTCATGACCAGCCTGACCAGCCTGACCAGCCTGACCAGCCTGACCAGCATGGTGAAACCCCGTCTTTAAAAAGAAAAAAAAAAAAAATTAAAAACAAAAAAACAAAAAACATGTATAGATTTGTATAATAACCACCACAGTCAGAATACAGAATGGTTCTATCACTCCAGAAAACTCCCTTTTAAATCCCTTTGTAATCACATCCTTTTCTCTTCTAATCCCTGGTATACTGATCTTCTCCTCTCTCCCCTATAGTTTTGCCTTTTCCAGAATGTGACGTAATTGGAACCATACACTATGTAGTATTTTTGGACTGGCTCCTTAGCATAATATCTTTGAGATTTACCCATGTTGTTGTGTGTATTACTACTATGTTCCTTCTTATTGTTGAGTAGTATTCCATTGTATCGCAATATCACAGTTTATTTATCCATTCCCCCATCAAAGGGCAATTGAGTTGTTTCCTGCTTGGGGAGTTTGTAAATAGAGCTACTACAAACATTTGCATATAGGTTTTTGTGTGAAGATAAGTTTTATTTATCTAGGGTAACTGGGAGTAGAATAGCTGTATATATGGTAGTTATATGTTATGTTTAACTTTTGAAGAAACTGTCACATGGTTTTGCAGAGTTAGTATACCATTTTGCAATCTCAACAGTAATGCATGAGAGGTCCATTTGTTCCACAACCTTTCCGGTACTTGGTATTGTAAATATTTTTCATTGTCACCCTAACAGTTATGTAGTACAAATTGTGGTTTTAATTTGCATTTCCCTAAAGGCTAATGATATTGAGCATCTTTTCATGTCCTTATTTGCTATCCATTTATCTTTCTTGGTAAAATATCTGTTAAATATTTTGCCTACCTTTTTTTTTTCTTTTAAAGATTAGAGTCTCACTATGTCACCCGTACTAGAATGCAATTGAAACCAACTTTGCAAAATTATGACTGGAACAGTGAAAGAGATCTAACTTAACTGAGTCCATTCTTGCTTCTAACTTCCAAGCTGTCTTTGTTCATTCCTGGGCGTAGGCTGAACTAACTTTGGGAGAAACTTAGTTTATAGTTTATGGTTTAAACAAAGTTGGTAACAACCGTTTCCCAAAGCAGACCTTCTTGCTTGGGGACTAGATTGCTTTTGTAGGATTAACATTAGCCACAAGATTAGAAATTATGATTTAGGGTTGGGCGTGGTGGCTCATGCCTGTAATCCCAGCACTTTAGGAGGCCAAGGTGAGCAGATCACTTAAGCTCAGGAGTTCGAGACCAGCCTGGCCAACATGGTGAAACCTCGTCTGTACTAAAAATACAAAAATTACTCAGGTGTTGTGGCACACACCTATAATCCCAGCTACTCAGGAGACTGAGGCAGGAGAATCGGTTGAACCCAGGAGGTGGAGGTTGCAGTGAGCTGAGATTGCACTACTGCATTTCAGCCTGAGTAACAGAGCAAGACTCCACCTCAAAAAAAAAAAAAAAAAAAAAAAAAAAGGAAACAAAAAAAATTATGGTTTAGGAGGAGTCATGCAGCTGGAGGCTACATATGGATGCCCAATTTCTCTTTTCTTAAGAGTCCTCTATGTTCCAGGTCATATCTAATGTGCTAAATGACCCCAAAATCTTCATGTGTTAATATTCTAATATTCCCAGAGTGCTTTATAAGCTGTAAAGCTCTGCTCTATTGTGGGACTGTATTGTTTTGTGGCTTGGACCCATGTGGAAAGTGGCAATAAGAAATAAATTAGAATTATTATAGTAAAGGAAATCCCCCTTCAGCTGGCTCCGTTTTCTCTCTTCACATGTATATATGTCACCAAAAGGGCTCCAGATTTACAGAGAATCTGAGAATTACTTTCTTTTTTTATTTTTTTTGAGACAGAATCTCGCTCTGTCACTCAGGCTGGAGTGCAGTGGCATAACCCTGGCTCACTGCAATCTCCACCTCCTGGGTTCAAGTGATCTGAGAGTTACTTTCCAATTAACAAATGGTAATGGTAATGGGAGTTTGTCTAAAAATATTGATTCAGGGGTGTTTTCTTGCTACATCACCACTAGGTATTTGTTTAAACAGGCGGGCCCGAGGGGAAATTGTGAAATCAGTGAAGATTATCTCTGACCCACTCTCCATCCTTTTCCTGCCATACCCTTTCAATTGAGGCATTTGAAGAAGGTAGACAGGGTCCCTCATAAAGACTAAAATTCTGAACAGAATGTGAAATGCCAATCATCAAATTCAAGTATAATCTCTCTTCTCTCTTGTCGTATAGACCACATTTCCATTGAAATCATTTTTCTGTTAATCATTTACCCTGGAAGTTATTGATTTTAAGCAGAATCCAGAATTTTTTGAGTTTAGATAGGGACAAGAATCTTAAGTTTCCATACCTGGTTCTTTTTATTTTGTAATCTGATAAGTTTCTGCATAGAAGACAAGATTAGGAAATGGATAACACGTTTTATGAGGTAAGAAAGGGGTAAATAAACATGGTTAATGACCCAACCTTGTGTCAGAGGCAGATGAGATGCAAAGGGTGAGGTTCTCTTTCAAGGATGTCCTTTTATCTCTTCAAGTTCCCACCCAGAATCCTAGAGCTATCTCTTCTCCCATAGGCTGATTCCAATTCCTCCCCCTTGGGAGTTCAGAGGTCAAACTGTGCATAAAGGAGATTTGTTAGCAGACCGAAAGCTATCAGGCACTGAGCAAACAGGGAAATCACAGAGGTTCAAAGATCACCAGTGTCTCAACAATCATCCCTAATGCTCACTGTGACTACCAGACACTCCCAGGGCCTGAGTGATGGGGACCCCATGAGATCATTTTCATTGCTTTCTACTGATCAGGGCTTGGTCTAGGAACACTATCCCAGTAATAATTTTCATGGCAGTATTCTCCCCTTGAGCCCAGGAGACATGTCTTGGATAGCTTCAAAAGTCACTGCTTGGTGAATGCCTTCTCTGCCCATTTCTAGCTCTTGATGAAACCTGAAACCATCTTTGTAGTTAGTGCCTCTCTCCAGACCCTACTTGGGAAGTGCTTTTGACCTGCTCTTGATTGCTTTATTGGGCTACATTTGCTAAGCAGGAGCTCTGCCCTCACCTTAAGCTAATGATTAAACATAGCCGCCTTCTCTCAAGGCTACTCTACTGGTTTGTTTGTTTTTTGTTTTTTGTTTTTTTGAGACGGAGTTTCGCTCTTGTTACCCAGGCTGGAGTGCAATGGCGCGATCTCGGCTCACCGCAACCTCCGCCTCCCGGGTTCAGGCAATTCTCCTGCCTCAGCCTCCTGAGTAGCTGGGATTACAGGCACGCGCCACCATGCCCAGCTGATTTTTTGTATTTTTAGTAGAGACGGGGTTTCACCATGTTGACCAGGATGGTCTCGATCTCTTGACCTCGTGATCCACCCGCCTCGGCCTCCCAAAGTGCTGGGATTACAGGCGTGAGCCACCGCGCCCGGCCAACGCTACTCTACTGGTAACAACTCTGTGGCCTGTAAAGATGGGGCCTATTTAGGGTCTGGAAAATAGACCATGGGAACCTTGTCTTCAAGATTCAAGAGAAACAAGCCCTTTTCTTGGGGTTTTGTTGAATGCTTGGAGCCTGGGTCATGGGTGCTACATATTCACAGTTATTGATTTCTTCCTTCAGAAGCTTTCAACTGGAGTTCACCATTTCTTCCAGGGAACCAAGAAATTCATGGATTTCCAGGCCACTTTGATTATTATGCACTGTATTGCCATTAAGAAGTAAGTGAATCACCTGGCAAGTAGTACTAGCAGCTCCTACTCAAGGCTTTGTTGTGAGGATGAGATGTAATAATGGATATAGAGTGCTGTAGCACAGTACCCAGCTCAGTGTTCAATGAATGTTAGCTTTTGTTAACTACTACCATCAGCAAATGTGGTGAGAGGCCCCATCCCTGGCTTAGTTCTTGGCTTATTCTAATAACTTTCTTAGAAATAAAAGTGTTTAGGTGTCCTTCTTTCATCCCCTCCCTGGAGCTGTATTAAAAATGGAATTTAAGAAAAAAATAAATTTAAATAAAATAAACAATAACAAAGACCAAAAGAAGAAAACAAATCAAAAAATCACACTCTTGTCCTCTAAACTAATGGGAAATAAAAAAGAAACAGTGTTTCTCAGAGAAGACCTATGATGTGTTTTCTTCTTCCTTCTTTTCCCTTCTTGCCTAAATGATGTGAAAACCAGGAACTCTGTTCTCTCTCAGTACTTCAACTGTCTAACATTACAAGTTTCTCATCTTTTATTGTACTTCTGTGACCCTGTTATGCTAACCAAACTATCCCATTTAAGATGGAAATAATATAAAATAATAATGATTGTTATGTACTTCAAAAATACAAAAGACTATAAATGCCAAGAGTCATTATTGCCTTCCACTGTAATGAAGATGTATAATAAAAATTTATCATAAAATCCCTTCACTACCATGGCCACTACTCTTTTGCTAGTTAAAATTTACAATTACAGTGTGTTTATTCAAAGAAACAGGGACATGGAAGCAACTCAGTCATTTTCTTTTTTTTTTTTTTTTTTTTTTTTTTTTTTTTT
>NW_022437065.1:1038350-1064478 GCF_009761245.1 Sapajus apella | reverse complement strand
GAGACGGAGTTTCGCTCTTGTTACCCAGGCTGGAGTGCAATGGCGCGATCTCGGCTCACCGCAACCTCCGCCTCCTGGGTTCAGGCAATTCTCCTGCCTCAGCCTCCTGAGTAGCTGGGACTACAGGCACGCGCCACCATGCCCAGCTAATTTTTTGTAGTTTTAGTAGAGACGGGGTTTCACCATGTTGACCAGGATGGTCTTGATCTCTTGACCTCGTGATCCACCCGCCTCGGCCTCCCAAAGTGCTGGGATTACAGGCTTGAGCCACCGCGCCCGGCCCAACTCAGTCATTTTCTAAAGTAGGTTCCCCCAATCAGTTGAACACACAATGACTCTGGAGACATCAGTGATACATTTTTCAAAATCCATATGAAAATAACACATCAAGATCACCTTCAGTTTCTGATGATGTCACTGAATCCTCCCCACACCCATACTCTTTTTTCTCCAATGCACATGTTGTTCACATATCCTCCTCTGTATGTATTGGTTAATTTATATCACTACCAGGTATTTTTTCTTATGTGCCATGCATCATGGCAATAGAACACTAGACAGAGAGGTTAAATAATCCAGATAATTTGGGGTTAGGAAGGGAGCAAAACAATGGGAACAATTTCACAGATAACATAGAGTGAAAAAACTACATATAAAAAATAAAGTGTGTTTTTCATTTATAGAAAATTCAGGCCGGGCGCGGTGGCTCAAGCCTGTAACAGCACTTTGGGAGGCCGAGGCGGGTGGATCACGAGGTCAAGAGATCGAGACCGTCCTGGTCAATATGGTGAAACCCTGTCTCTACTAAAAATACAAAAATTCAGCTGGGCATGGTGGCACGTGCCTGTAATCCCAGCTACTCAGGAGGCTGAGGCAGGAGAATTGCCTGAACCCAGGAGGCGGAGGTTGCGGTGAGCCGAGATCGCGCCATTGCACTCCAGCCTGGGTAACAAGAGCGAAACTCCGTCTCAAAAAAAAAAAAAAAAAGAAAATTCAGAAACTGGCCAGGTGTGGTGGCTCACACCTGTAGTCCTAGCACTTTGGGAGGCCAAGGCAGGCAGATTACTTGAGGTCAGGAGTTCAAAACCAACCTGGCCAACATGGTAAAAACCTGTCTCTACTAAAAATACAAAAAATTAGTGGGGCATGGTGGCAGGTGCCTGTAATCCCATACTCAGGAGGCTGAGGCAGGAAAATCACTTGAACCTGGGAGGCAGAAGTTGCAGTGAGCCGAGATCGTACCACTGCACTCCAGCCTGGGTGAAAGAGTGAGACTCCATCTCAAAAAAAAGAAAAAGAAACAAAAAGAAAATTCAGAAACTGACAAAACCAATCTATGGTGATAAGAGAATACAATAGTGGTTAGATTTATGATGTAATGTTCATTAAGAGGACAAAAAGGAAGACTTACTTTTACTTTAAAGAACCATATTATCTGCATATTATACATATTGTAACTTCGATTCTTCTTGTTTCATAATGTTTTACATATGTTATTATTCTACCACATGTTATTATTCTACCACAAAATTAAATACTATGTGGAGAAATAGGCATTTTTGCCTTCTACCTTTTTAAAAAGCATATCCTGGTTTATAATTTCTCTTATTTAAAAAGAAACATGCTTGATCTTGTCTGAAAAAAAAAGGAAGAGGGCAGTGTGAATGTATTATTTGGTTTAGAAGAAATTATTTGATCAACTTAAAGTGAAAGTTATTTGCTAATATTCTCATTATAATTTCAGGTGGAAAAGCATTTTAAACCTGTCAGATGTAACTGCCATACCTGGAAGTCCACTTATTTCTTTGGATCTGGGGAAGTTTGGGGACCTTAGTAGCATTCTCGAAATAATTAAGATATGTGGCGGGATGCAGAAAATTGGGTTTTCATTGGAGGGTCCAAACATATTCTCGACCTAGGATTCAGGATTATTTTGAACCAAATGCATATAAAAGTGTTTTAAAATTTTGAAATTAACACAATTTTCAAGATACTCTGTGCCATCTTCCTCTTTTTCATCCCAACACTGCCCTTTGACTTGACAAAGTGATGCTGGCACCTGACAGTATTCCTTGACTTTATTAAGTGAGTATAATTAAAAGTTATTTGCGTTCAATTATTTGCTTATCTGCTTCTTTGATTGTGCTTTCTCTTTTCATCAATACCAATTTTAGTTTCATTTAATCAAACTGATGAAATAATTAGATAGATAAGAAATTCAAAGTAAAACTGATGCATCAACCTTGATAAGACCCTAAGGTCTCCTGGAATATCAACTTCCTTTATCACTATTCTCCCTAAGGTTCACCTTGATTTTTATATGCATTTTAACTTTTGTGGGCTGGGATAGAGTGGTTACTGTGGGATCCATTAAAATAAACACAAAATGTTAAATGGTGAGTAAGGTAAAATGGTTTAATATAAAATATTATGGGGGAATTCCATAAATATGTAGAATCTGACATATGTAGAAGTTTCATATTCAATAAGAAATTGGATCAAAATGATCATTTAAAACCGCCCATTAGTAGGAGAAGGGAGAGGAGCAAAAACAAAAACAAAAACAAAAAAACTATTGGGTACTAGGCTTAGTACCTAGGTGATGAAATAATCTGTACAACAAACCCCCATGATATGAGTTTACCTATATAACAAACCTGACTATGTACCGCCGAACCTAAAATAAACATTAAAAAAAAAGCTACCACTTAGATAAAGGGAACAGTCTTGGACTACGTACACATTTATCACACTCCTCATGTAAGCATAGTACCTTCCTTACTAGATTTGTGAGAGGTCTAAGATGATACAGCATTAGACATGTAGATGGACTAGACTTAGATGGAACCTGAATATCTTAGTTTAACTCTCTCCTCCAGAACACCAGAAAGGTACAGTGATTTCCTCAAGATTAGGTAAAGGAGGGAGAAAGAGAAAGAAAGAAGTGTTAGAGTGATAAATAGAAAACAGCTTCTGGACTTCTTATGAAAGTTCTTTCTACTACTGATTGAGAGAAAATAAGTTTTCATTGCCTGGCATCTGAACCCACCCCACAACTAGTTCCCATTGTGTGAGTCTTGGTGTAAAGTATTCCTCCCTCTCTATACCTGCTGCTAAGCTGGGTCATGGGCACATGATCCAGTCTGGAATGATCCCCACCTGGGGCTTCGGATATTGAAGGACTAAAGTAAAAGAGGCAGTGAGATGAGATTTACCAACCAATAATGCTGGCAGTGCCCCGTGGCTAGCGAGGTCTTGCCATGGTGTTTAAGTCCCGTAGTGGTTGTGGACTACAGCAAAGTCAGCAGCAACATCCTAACCCAATTTCCTGCTGCCTCTCCTCCCTAGTTTCTCATCTTTGTCCAAGCATTTCTTTCTAGAGTTTCTATAAACTCAATGTGTTCTCTAATGGTTTCCTATTGAATCCTTTTTTTTTTTTTTTTTTTTTTTTTCACACGGAAAATAACTCTGACTGATAAAGAAACCAGTGCCACAAAATAAGCCACAGGAAACTGACTCTCAGGGAAAATTAAAAATCAGGACTGGTTGACTGACAGTAAACCGAACCTTAGAAACACAGCTGCAAAACAACTTAAACAGTTGCCTGTGGTCACCTGGAATGCCTATTGAGAGTATGATTCAAGAATAGTATAAAGGGCATGAGGAGTTCAATGACAGCTGATGAGGTGACTGCTTCTTATAACAAATAGCTTAATGGCGAAAAAAGTCATTTGCCTCAGCAGATCTGAGGTGGTCAAAGACAAATTCAGACTTTGGTTTGATCCTGTGTGCTGATGAATTACAATGTCAGTAGTACTCACAGCCCTGACAGGTTTCTTAGGTGCATATTGTGGCATTATCTGGGTTAGATTGAAAGCTGGAAAATTGACATGGAAATATATGAGAGGATTTAGAAGACTCCATGAATGCTGAACCCTTAATTCTCATTAAATCTCTTTTGCCAGCTTCAGAAATCTCTCTTGCTTTGTCTGATGAAACGTTCTTCTTTTGATTGAAGATGCTTTTTTGCTTGAGGGAGTTACTTGCAAGAGAAAGCCAGTTCTCTTCAACCTCCTGTCTTTTCTGTCATGTCTCAAGATTGTCAGATTTCAGCATGGCCCTGGGAGGGCAGCAGCAATAACAAAGTCAAAAGCCAGACAAGGCCAAAGAGCTTCCAGATTTCTAGCTTATACTGGAAAATTTCAGGGAATTGTGTATGGGAATAGAGTGTAAGGTTGAGAAATGTGGTTATAGATTGGCCTGGATCATTGTAGGTTGAGCATCTATACTGAATCCGAATGGCGAATACGATAAATGCTTCCAGGGAGCAAACCTTCAAGCAGTGCCTCTCACTGCATTTTACCTGGAGGGAGAGAAGACCTGAGGCATGGATCTATATCAAATTATGATCAGGAGTTAATGGTCTGGCCAGATATTTAGGGACATGGAAAAAACAAGGTTAGAGACTGGTGGCAAGGAAATTTGGAGAAAAATATGGATGGATTTCTCAGAGATTGAGAATATTTGATGTCCCTTGTGAATGCACACCAGAAGACACAGTGCAGAGGAGTCTCTTATGTGTCTCATTTCTTACTGTTAAAAAATATTACATTGCATTTTAAGGATATGATTATAAATGTTTCCTATATAAAGAGCAACTGAGAAAAATACAACATTGTATTGAGAGACATGCCTCTTCCATGAAGTTTATGTATTAACAAACCAAGAGGTTTCTATCAGGAAAACATTGATTAAGGCCTGTTATTTGGTGGTCCTGTATGTGTTTTTGACGGCCCAGCAATTGAACTCACAACTAGATTTGGTGATCTTAATGCTGCTCTCTTGTACAAAGATTTAACGAAATAAAGGGGCTTTCCAAAGATCAGGAAATGCAGGAAGGAAGGAAATGAGGGAGAAAAGATAGAGAACTGGAAATAAAATAAAAACAGATCTCTGTACCCTTGTCTGCTAGTTTCCTGTTTCAGATTAATAAAGATTTAGGAGGTCATTTGTTAGTGGAGACGTAACTTTGTTTTAGAGGAGAGAGAACTACCTTGTTTCTGAGCTGTTTCTTAATGTCTAGAAATCTCTAATTATGTGAGTCTTGAAAAAAAGCAGAGGCCCAGTTCCTACCAGGGAGGTCAAAGGCAAGCAATTTTCCTTCTCCCTACCCGTTGGCAAAGAGGGTGCGGCAGGTGAACTAGCCTCAGCCAATTGAATGCTCCCACCCAGGACTTTGCTCTGGAAACTGTGACTGAAAAATAAAGACACAATATAATTAAAATTATAGTGAAAGCGGTAGCTGGATCCAGCAGTGGCGTCCTAGCCAGATTTCTCCTGCTAGGTAGCCTTTCTTGATCTCTCTCTTTTTTTTTTTTTTTTTTTTTTTTTTTTTTTGAGCTTCATTTCCCACTGATTCTCTGCACCAGCTGACAGCCTCAAGTACTAGTTATCTACGTATGAAAGCTGACTTGAAAGCTCATTTGCAAGGCTGCATCAATGAGCTCTCATATATTCTAGCTACTGGTTGGGTTTGGCCAATAAAATCCCAGCAGAAGAATGGAGGGAAGGAGTAGAGTAGTCAGAATATTTATTCTCCCCTTTCTATAAGGACATCTTGGATTGGCTTGCTCCTTAATAGAAATTCACTGTTTCTCTAAAGGTGTACGGCTCTACACAATTCTCTTTCCTTCCAAGTTCTAATAAACTTTCCATTCCTTTCTCTCTTTGGGCCAAGAAATAGTAACAACTCCAATGCTGTTATCCCTGAATCTTTGCACTATGCCTCGTGGTTGCCCCAACCCCCTTCCACCCTTCAAAATTAGCTCCTTTAAAAATAAATCCTTCTCAAATTATCTTAACAATAGGGTGTCATCTGTTAGTTGGAAACCTGACTGATATACCTTCAAGGACATTCCTTTTCTGGTTCACTTTGTGCCAAACAAACCCAACAAACTTCGCACTCTAAAAGGGGGTTAAAGAAGGAAAAAACACTCCGACTTGGGATCAAAGGTGAAATTTTTAGTGAATGGTGGTAAATGAGACTGAATGTTTTCAAGGGACTCTGTTAGGAAAAAGTCACCCACAGAAAGGCACAGATAAAAATGGCCCAAAATACAGTCAGAGAATTTTCAAGCCTGATTCCCAATCACAAAGGGCAGTGACTAACAGCTGATGTAAAAGAGAGCTTCTGTTCACAGATATACAATTGCTGAACAGTCGGGCCATTCATTTTTAAGTGTCTGACAGTCAGTGAGTTCTCCCTTTCTCCCTCCCTCCCAATTCCTATAGTGCTTTGCACAGAGTAAAATGCACATAGGTTCTTCCAGATGTCTCCTCCTCAATTTTCAGTTCTGTCAAAGACGCAGCTGCGCCATATTTGCAATAATGCAGCATGAAAAAGCTATTGATCTGGCTCCATCTAGATGCACCACGTCTAACTGCAGGGCTGCCTGCAGCTTAATTATAGGAGTCAGTAGAAAGTAATGAAACTTTAAAAACAAAGACCATGAAACACAAATAATAGTAATTAAAACTCTGTGAGAAAGTAAGTAATAAGTAAAGAGCTTGCTGAAAACCAGGCACTACAGGTTTTGTACACATCATGTCATTTAAACCACATAACAATCCTGCAAATTAGGAGGTATCATCCTGATTCACCAGACGAAGAATCAGAGAAGGAGAGTAAGCAGCTTGCCCAGATTACTAAAGTAGTAAGTCATAAAGCCTAAAGTCAAAACCATGCTATCCCAAGCCTGTTTTATAAATTGGGGTGCATGCCCCTAGGGCAGCGGTCCCCAACCTTTTTGGCACCAGGGGCCAGTTTCATGGAAGACAATTTTTCCATGCACCAGAGGATGGGGGACATTGGAGAATGGGGATGGTGGCGTGATGAAGCTGTTCCACCTCAGATCATCAAGCATTAGAGTCTCATAAGGAATGGGCAACCTAGATCCCTCACTTATGCAGTTCACTATACCGTTTGTCCTCCTATGAGTATCCACTTTCCTGCCTTTCTTGGCTTTCAGAGGCTGCCTGCATCCCTCGGCTCATGACCCTTACCTTTATCTTCACAGCCGCACTGTTCTATCTCTCTGACCACTCCTGCATCTTCACATCTTTCTCTGACCACAGCCTGGAAAGGCTCTTCACTTTTAAGATTTAATAGGATTTAATTGGGCCTACCTGGTTAATCTAGAATATCTTCTTCATCTCAAGGTCCTGAACCCGGCATCTCACAACTGCAAAGTCCGTTTTGCCATGTAAATAGATTCACAGATGCTGGAGATGACAGCATGGGCATCTTTAAGGAGCCATTATTCTGCTACCATACATTACATTAATTAGTAAAATGCCTGGATTATAGTATGTGCTTAATATTTTCTAGTTGTTATGGTATTACCAATGTTATTATTCCATCTGATTCAAGTGTATGGGAAGGAAACGTCAAATCTTCTGGTGCCAATACCACCTTAACTTATCCATTATTCCCTCACTCTCCTGGATCTGTATTCTCTCCCTGTCTGTTGTTGAGCCCTTCAGCATTCTCAAGTCTCTCCAAGCCTGACAAAGTCCACCATCCGCCTCACCTCTCCAGCCAAATGCAGTCTCTCTGCCCCTCTTATTCTGTGTCTACCCCCATCTCTAAAGGTTTTGCCCTCACATTTTTCCCTCAGTTTCTCCCACTTTCTAACCACTCCAGCATCATTTCTTCTATCACTCCATCAGACATCGCTTTTCAACACTGATAATGATGGCTGTGTTGCTAAATTCAGTAGGCATTTAGTTTTCACCTTATTGAATTACTACACATTCTGTGATCCAATTACACCCTCCTTGTTGAAATGCTGTTCCATAGGCTCTCCCTCTCTGGTCACTATCTCTTTTTCAGCTTCTTTGGCTGGGCCATTAAATTCTGGCATTCTTCACCACCCATCTTGACCTCTTTTGTCTTCTCATTCTGTTACTGGTGGAGGGTGTCCAGGTTCTTGGTGTTTTGAACAAAGAATTGGACAAAACACACAAACAAAGCAAGAAAAGAATGAAGCAACAAAAGCAGAGCTTTATTGAAAATGAAAGCACAGGGTGGGAGCAGGCCTGAGCACAGGGGCTCAGGAGCCCCTTTATAGAATTTTCTGGGGTTTTATTACCCTCTAGAGGTTTCCTGTTGGTTACTTGGTGCCATTCCAAGTAACCATTGGTACATTTCCCATTGGTTACTATGTAAATGAAGTAGTGGCCTGCAATTAGTCTGATTGGTTGCAAAAAGCAACCATTCAGAGGCTAGAGTGATGAAGGTTACACGCTATTCAAGCATCTGATTGGTTGTAGAAAGCAACCAATCAGAGGCTGAAGTGAAGTCACAAAGTTACACTCCTATGCAAATGTCTGATTGGTTACAGAAAGCAACCAATCAGAGATACTTTCAACTTTCCATCTGACATGCAGAAAAAGGGGGTGGGGTTTGCAAAGGTAGTAGCCTCTGGTTCTTTTGTTACTTAGGTGTGGAAAGTTGGGGTTTTCCTTTTGATTTAGTTCTAGGAAGTCAGCATGAATTGGCCTTAGGTTCCTGCCTCCAGAACCTACTCTCCTGCCTCAATTCTACAGTCACTTTCCAGTGTTGTCAGTATCTCAAGCCCACTTTCACTATATAGACCCAAGCATTCCTCAAATATGTGCCTTCTTCTGGGGCGTCTGGTCACCAATTTCCTGCTCAGCTCGGCACCTCCAATTTGATGTCTTCACGTGCTCAAGGATGAACTCATTATGCTCTCTTTGCCCCATTTACCTAACTCCAATGTCTCCTGCACCTTCCTCAGTGTTCTCCATTTCAGTAAACGGTGACCCCTTCTGCTATTTGCTTATGTTGGAAACCTTGGAGTAGGGCTGCATCAATGTCTTTTGGGATGCTTAGCACCAAAATGTGCCTTACTGTATTTTGAAATTTAAAAAAGACTGCATATCTTAAAGTAAATCTTTAAAAATTCTCATTTTCCCATAGTAATAATTATGATGCTCTAAAAATGAATATCAAATCCTTTTCAGAATAATTTAGGGCCACATCTTTGCTGTTGCTCTAAGAGCTATTTGGTAGTCCAGCACTATCTAGAAGTCAATAGTCAGAAACTATTTCCTGTTGATTCTACCACATAAAATATTTTCAAATCTGCCTGCTCCTCTCTGGCACCAATGAACTGTACTCCGAGCCAGCCTGACCACATGTCTGAAGTGCTGCAATAGCCTCTGAACCCTTCTCACTGCTCCAGTTTATTCTCTACAAAGCATCCAGACAAGGCAGAATGATTTCAGCGGACAGACATAACTGATCCTGTCCTGTTGTGTTACTGCTTAAAACTTCTCAGTGGTTTCACATTGTCTTTAGGAGAAAATCTCAGATCCATAATAGGCCCAAGACCTCGCCACCTTGCCAGGAACCAGCCTTGCCTCTAGGTGTTCCTGGAAAGAGTCAAGCTCTTATGAACCTTTACACACAATTTACTCTCTGCCCAGAGCTCTCTCCCCCTCCTGGCTTCTTTTTCTCCAGTTCTTAAATTTAATGTTCTTTCTTCAGATAAACGCCCCCACACCAGATCAATGCTCCTTGTTAAACACTTCCTTAGTAACCTCCACTTTGCTTTGTAAGTAAATTATTCTTTGTGTATCTGATAGTTTAAGATCTCCTCTCCATTTTAATGCAAAGTTCCTGAGAAAGAGTTGGTAACACACATGAGTAATTCAGGGATCCCTTAATGCAGCTGTGTCTAATTGTAGAGCCCATGTTCACAACTACCAAATGCACATAAATCTGCTCATCCTGGAAGATGGCTTTTAGCTTCTTTAATTCATGATAGTCAAATGTTGATGCACGGGAAATCTTGCATCATATAACATCACTGAGCAAATTCTAGAACAATGATGTTGGGTTATTGGTGAACTCCTTTGTGCATGTTCTGTGAGTAGTGGACCACATATATACAGCTCAGCATTTACTTTCTGTGGACTACAGGCTGGACTAGCTGCACTAGACTCCAGCTCTCTTATTGTATAATCTCCACATCCTTAAACAGCGGTGACATTAATCACCTTGCAGGGTTGTAATAGTACTCATTTATTCAATAAATATGTAATGAGCATTCAGTATAGGCCAGACCTTGGTTTAGATGCTGGGAATTTGTTTAACAGTGCCTAGCTGCTTTAATGTTCCAGCTGGTCATTATTACAAGTAGTATCATAATTGTGCGTCGATGTTTGCTTATGTCACAGAGTATGAAATCTGTGACGTTTGCCGCTCATGGGCAGGCTCCCTTCGGTGACTGGACCTCCAGTGGCCCAAAGGCGCAGACTCCAGGGCATCACTGAGCTGTGTGGCCGCCTCTCTGCTCCAGGCCGCCAGAGGGCGCGTGGTCTCTACCGCTCCGCCCGGTATTCCTGAGCCTGCCCCTTACTAGCCGCCCGGCTTCCGTTCCCCTCCCCCGCGGCGCCTGCCCCGACTTGCATTCCACAGCTCCGCCCCCGTTGCCCCTAGCGGCCGTTTGTTGACGTCCGGGAGCGCGGAAGTCCGGAGTTTCTGCATGAGGAACAGGGACGCTTCTGCGGCCCGCGTCGGGACAAAGTGGCCGCCTTAGTCCGGATCAGGCAGCCCTCGACGGGCTGGCTGTATCGCTTTGGTATGAGGGACCCTGAGGAGCTGATGCCCGGTGAGTGGCGCCCGCGCCGGTGGCGGAAGGCCGGGAGGGAGGGTCCGCGGGCACGCAGGCGGCCAGGCCCCACCTCTGGACCAGCCCGGTCGGGACAGGCCCGAGGCTGGGTGGCCCGACTGGGGCGGGAGCTCTGGTTGCGCTCCCACCAATGACTGAGGTCAGAGGACTGGACGGGATGAACAGGATGGGGGACAAGGGGAAAGGAGGTGCCTGTCTTCTGCTTTTAAAATAAGCTTTTGATGAGCTTTTTGAAGGCCGGGACACTTTTTACCTCCCTGTAAACTTTCCAAAGTGCAGACTCCAGATGTGTGCACTTTGGAGATCCTGAGCACCCAGTTATGTATTGAATGCGATAAAGAGTGATTGATCAGCGTTGTGGGGCAAAAGGGGATGCTGGAAATGAATTGGACAAGGAGGGAGAATAGGGACCCTTTAGTGAGTGTTTCTTAGCCTTGTTTTTCCCCTGAGCTCCGTAGTTAGAAATACTTTTGTCATTGTGACCCGATACCGCATACATACTGTGTAGCAGAATTAGATGTCTCGTGAAGCAGGCCTTGTTTTAAGCACTTAGATTCCACACACAGCTTTTCGATAATGCATTTCTTTAAAAATGCTGATCGTGAACCTCTGAATTGATTTTTCTTACCCACTAATAGGTCATGACCAACATTTTGAAAAAACACTGGATTTGAGCAGAATCATACCTTTACTGAAATATGTATATTTTCTTCCATGCTCCTGGAAGTTCTCAATTCTCCTGCAGTTCACAATTTAGTGCGACATACAGGAAAGTAAACAAAATGACCATGCAAATTGACAGTAGAAGTCACAGGGCCAGAGCAGAGCCACCAAAACTTGACTTGGGGTGAGGGTATCAGGGAAGCAAGGACAAAACAGTTAAAATGTTAAAATAATTCATTCTGGGGAAACCCAGATTCTCTTCTAGATCCTGGTCTCCCAACTCAGTTATTAGTTGGAAGTGACATGCCTCACAGTGGTTCTCAAAACGTTGTCCACAGTGGCTAGTCTCTTGCGTATTAATATTTATTGTTAATACTTACTTATATTTGCTATGTTTTCATTTCTGGTACGAATTAGTTTATATGTGATCATCCTCCTTGGGATTTTCGCAAAAGCTGTATCTGACTTACTATTTGGTGTATGTGTGTGTTTAAGTGGTTATTGGGAACTGATGGGGTTTTTAGTCTCTCTTCAAAATGATGCTGTACTACAACAGTTTGTGAATACTACTCAGATCAGGTAATGACTTGAGGTAAGACTGTTAAATCTCAACATCCACGGGTACTCCTCTTCGATCTCCTAGGACCATGGCATTTTGTGATACTGTTTTGCAGGGCAAGATAAACCATCCTTTCTTATGTAGTGTTTCTGGAAAGAGAAAAAGACATCTCTATAACTGTAGTGCATGAGTAAGATGAGAATTAGAAACTTCCTGAGTAGCTGTATTGAGAGGATCTTTTCATTTTATTTTGGATCCCTAAGCATTCTGAATTCTCCTCGAAATCAGGAAAAGTTGAAGTGCTCCTTTGTTGACGACTTGGGTAATCTGTCTTTTATAGTAACCGTGTTGAAAGTTATATTTGACTACCTACCTACTCACCGTTATGATGAATCAGTAAACATAACATTCAACAGTTACGAATATACATGTGTGTAAGGGGGACTTTTTCTGTGTGAAAAGTAGAACACAGAAGGATTACTTTGTGCTAGGCAATATGGGGTAACATTGTTACCCCAATTGATTAGAGAGATGGTAATGGTAACAACATTGTCACCCCAAATGGTGAACTCTGTGTTTCAATACAGAAAAGCAGTGTTGGGTTTTTTTTTGTTTTTTTTTTGTTTTTTTTTGAGACAGAGTCTCAGTCTGTCGCCCAGGCTGGAGTGCAACGGCCCCATCTTGGCTCACTGCAACCTCCGCCTCCCGGGATCATGCGATTCTCCTGCCTCAGCCTCCTGAGTAGCTGGGATTACAGGCGCTCACCACCACGGTCGGCTAATTTTTGTATTTTTGGTAGAGATGGGGCTTCACCATGTTGGCCAGGCTGGTCTCAAGCTCCTGACCTCACATTATCCACCCACCTCATAAAGTGTAGCTTTTTATTGCTTTGTGATGACTTCCTCTTACATATTATGCTACCTAGCAATCTCTCTAATCAAACTGTTACACAGATGTGCTGCTGTGTTATAAATTCTGCAGATCATAGTTCAGAGAAGACAGTAATCATTTCCAACTCTTATGGTATAGGAAGAGTTTACAGAGGCAGCTATGAGCTTACACTTTGAGGATGCTAGGCTCTGGGCTAAGTTCTTTGCACATGTCATCTTATTTAATCCTTACAACAACCTTTGAATACCTAATTGCCTTTAAAGCCTATGTTTTTTTTTTGTTTTTTTTTTCTAGCTGCTTTCCCTTGGTTCAAATGAAAGAGATAGTGGTGGAGTAATTTGTTTCTCTCTGTGCTGTCTCTTATTTTATGGGTATTCATTGGGATTACCAATAGAGAAATTAGGAGTTCACCATTTTGGCCAGGTGTCGTGGCTTACGCCAGTAATCCCAGCACTTTGGGAGACTGAGGCAGGTGTATTACTTGAGCCCAGGAGTTTGAGACCAGCCTGGGCAACATGGTAAAACCCCGTCTATGCAAAAAATAAAAAATTTAGCTGGATGTGGTGGCACATACCTATAAGTCCCAGCTACTCAGGAGGCTGAGGTGGGGGGATTGCTTGGGGCCAGTAGGTGGGGGCTGCAGATAGCCACTGCACTTCAACCTGGGTGACAGAGTGAGACCCTGTCTCAACAAAAATAGAAAGAGTTCACCATTTGGGCTAACATTGTTTCCCTTGCATGAGAACACTGGAGGTTCCTTAGAAAAACTGGACCAAAGAAAATCCAAATTGACTGATAGAGACCCTCCCCATGGATATCCTGATGATGCTAATGAGTAAACTCAATACTATCCTGTTTCTGTGTTTGGAGAAAAGCTCTCAGTTTGAGGCCAGACCATGAGGTGTTAACCAGAACAAGAATGGCACAAATTATACCGTTTCATTCCAGGGAATAGGCATCTACTTGGTGACAGCAGAACTATTAGTAATGGAAGACTGCCTTCCTGTGATAGTGTATTTCTTTCTTTATGCATGTATATGAGTAATACGTGTTCAATTTAGCAGATTTCATAGGTCAAACTAGAATGGAGTCTGAGAAAAAGAAAGACTGAATTAAGGTGGAAGAAGGAAGGCTTAAATATTGCCAGAGTTGGGGCAAAGCTGTCATGAAACAAGGGGTTTGTATGGATAAATTGCTGAACAGGTATTTTAATAACAGGCAACATACTAAAAGTTATAAAATAGAGACCATCTTGTATTTGCAGATTCGGGTGCTGTGTTTGTATTTGGGAAAAGTAAATTTGCTGAAAATATTCCTGGTAAATTCTGGTTTAAAAATGATGTTCCTGTACATCTTTCATGTGGAGATGAACATAGTGCCATTGTTACAGGTTAGTATAACTATCCTGAATGAGTACAGTAATACGTAGAAAATTCTAAATATTATGTTACAGCTGTGCTGCTGTGTTTTAAACATATTGAAAATGCATCAAGGGTGTTGTTTTTAACTTTTCCAGATAATTCTTCACAAAATCAGTCATCAAGAGGTATTTTACATTTTAAGTTTCCTTAGTATATTTAACTGTGATTTTCTATATACACACCTTTCTTGGAATTAATCTATTTAAATATAATTTTTTTAAAAAGCTGGCCTGTAATCCCAGCACTCTGGGAGGCCAAGGTAGGCGGATCACGAGGTCAGGAGTTGGAGACCAGCCTGACCACTATGGTGAAACCTGGTCTCTGCTAAAATAAAATACAAAAATTATGGCTGCATAGTATTCTGTGGAGTTCGTGTCCTTTGTAGGGACATGGATGAACCTGGAAACCATCATTCTCAGCAAACTGACACAGGAACAGAGAATCAAGCACTGCATGTTCTCACTCATAGGCGAATATTGAATAATGAGAACACAGGGACACAGGGAGGGGAGCATCACACACTGAGGTCTGTGGTGGGGGGACTAGGGGAGGGACAGTGGAGTGTAGGGAGTTGGAGAAGGATAACATGGGGAGAAATGCCAGATATAGGTGATGGGGATGAAGGCAGCAAACCACATTGCCATGTATGTACCTATGCAACAATTCTGCATGTTCTTTACATGTACCTCAGAACCTAAAATGCAATAAAATATATATATATATATATACACACACACAAAAAAAAAATTAGCTGGGTGTGGTGGCATGTGCCTATAGTCTCAGATACTTGGGAGGCTGAGGCAGGAGAATTGCTGGAACCCCGGAGGTGGTGGTTGCAGTGAGCCAAGATCGTGCCACTGCACTCCAGTCTGGGTGACAGAGCGAGACTCTCTCTGTCAAAAAAAAAAAAAAAACAAAAACAAAGAAACTGTTATTATATAATTTTAGAAACTCTTTTCCACCTAATAGAATCTGGTTATACATAGATGAACAAGGTAACTTGTTTCAACACAGAAAAGCAGTGACATTTTTAAAGTATAGCTTTTTATTGCTTTGTGATGACCTCATCTTACATTATGTGAAAAATGCCTCAATTGATTATTTCTTTTTTCCTCCCACCAGGAAATAATAAACTTTACGTGTTTGGCAGTAACAACTGGGGTCAGTTAGGATTAGGATCAAAGTCAGCTGTCAGCAGGCCAACATGCGTCAAAGGTTTGGGATCTTTTCATCGTTTCACTTTAAATACTTAACAAACTCTATAAAGTATTTTTATGTTGACTGTGTAGTTCTTTAATGTCGTACATAATAAAGCCTTTAGTTCTTTATTTTCTGACATTTGCTTGAATATTATTAGCATTTAACTTATCTTTTATATGATATTCAGAACTGCTTTCATATGTTAGGGTCTAAAAATCTGATTGATTTTACCCAGAGCCCACAAAGGAACTAATAATTTTACAGTATTGCATTTGAACATCCCCCCATCCCCCCTTTTTTTTATTGTTTGTAAAACGACTTAAATATTACTATTATTGTGTGTACAGAGAACAAAGAGCATCATATGTTAGAATTTTGAGATTGTCTCATTTAGTAGAGTTGTGGACATTATGTTTCTATTTAGTTGCTGTTTCTATAAAACATACTTATCCTGCTTTATATAGTGACTAGATGAAGTAAACAGAACATTGAGACTTGGGACTGATTAGTACTAGAGTAAAAGAACAACAGGACAAAATATTTGAAATCAGCAGTGTTCCAGAAATTATTACATATATAATATCCTTACAAAGCTTTCAGGATCTCATATGCAAAACCTATTTGGGTATAACCTGTGAATATCAGCTAAACTTGAAAGGGTGATGGAGATTCCTTGAGATGTAGTAAGAGCAATATTTTTTATCATCCTGGCTAAATTTTGATTTCAGCTGAAAATTTCAGCGTAGCTCATATTGATGCTGTTTTTGGGAATTTTTTTTTTTTCTTTTTAGTTTTCTTTTTTTTATTGTTTTTGGGAATTTTTATGGAACTTTTAAAGTATTCAATGTGTTCAAAAAGTATTTTTTGAGCACAGTCTAAACACTTGGGGATATTCACAGAGACCATGACCCTTATTCTCAAATATCTTATCTAATAGACAAGCTAACAGGATTATGTTATGGGATTCTAGACTATGGGATTCTTGAGACCAGGGATTCTATCTTAGTCATCTTTTTGCAGCCCCTATGTGAAGCACTTAGGAGATGTTCTTTAAATGTTTTTTGAATATGTTGACGAATGAATGAACAACTTTCATTCATTGGTGTATGCTTGTGAATATTGGTCTTACAGTTTTTCATTGAATGTGGTATGTGGTAGAAGGTGAGCTTGATAATGGTGATGGCAGGTTAGGTGATGGATCAGGTTGGTGAGGAGGCAACATAATAGAATACAGTAGGTCTCAGCACATATTAATTACCTGTAGAGTTTTTTTTTTTTTTTTTTTTTTTTAATTTTTTGAGACAGGGTCTCGCTCTGCCACCCAGGCTGGAATGCAGTGGCGTGATCTCTGCTTACTGCAGCCTCGACCTCCTAGGTTCCTCAGCAACCCCTCCCTGAATAGCTGAAACTACAGGCACGCACCACCACGCTCAGGTAATTTTTGTATTTTTTGTAGAGACAGGGTTTCACCATGTTGCCCAGGCTGGTCTAGAACTCCTGAGCTCAAGCACCCATTTCGGACTCGAAAGTGCTGGGATTACAGGTGTGAGCCACCACACCCCACCTACCTGTGAAGTTTAATATATATATATATTTATGTCAGCCCCTTCTTTAGACCCATTGACTCAGATTCTCTAGGGATGGAGCTAAGATATCTGTATTGTATTCAAAGCTCCACTGGTTATGATGACATATAACCAGTTCTGAAAACCTCTGGTTTGCTAGTTAAGAACATTGACTTTGGAATCAGACAAGCCTGCTGTTAAATCTCAGTTCCATCACTTGGTTACCATTTGTCCTGGAATATTGTTCATTTTTATTGCTGTAAAATAATTGTCCCATTTTTAAAATTTTTTTAGCTCTAAAACCTGAAAAAGTGAAATTAGCTGCCTGTGGAAGGACCCACACCCTGGTGTCAACAGGTATAGTGCTCAACCTCTATGATTTCCTGCCTGACTTTGAGAACTGAGGTCTCATTCTAGTAATGTGGCTTTGTAAAATTGATAGAGATTGTACTTTGGCAATAGTAAAATTAGGGTTTTTTAAAATGTCAGTGGCAAGTACACATTGGCCTTTGCAAATATACCTGTAAATGCCAAGTGGCTGAAGAAAAAGCTTCTTTTCTTGGATTGTATCATGGGACAGCGTGACCTAACCTATGTGTCCACCTTAAGGACTGGTTGTTCCTGTTTTTGCTCTTCTCTCTTCCTTACTAAGGGTAAGTAGAAGGCATCCAAAAGGCTGTTGATGTAAATGAGCACAATTCCCATCAAAATCCATACCAGCTTTTGTGTGTGTATGTGTGTTTGTAGAAATTAACAAAGTGCTTCTAAAATTTATATGGAAAAGCAAATGACATAGAAGAGCCAAAACAATTTTGAAAAATAACAAAATTAGGGGACTGGCATTACCTGATTTCAAGACCCACAGTAAAGCTACTGTAATCAAGACAGTGTGGTATTGGCAAAAAGATAGACAAAGATTAATGGAACACAATAGAGTGTACAAGTAGACCCATATGTATATGCCCACTTGATTTTTGGCAGAGATGCCAAGGAAATTACATAGAGAAAGGATAGTATCTTCAGCAAATGCTGTTGGAACAATTAGATCTCCAGGACCTGACCACTGAGCAGTACTTCCTACCTCCTTCCCCCTGCCCCACACCCCTGCCCCCCAGATGATTCTGTCTTCAGGATATTCTTACTGCCTCAGCTCCTCTTCACCACTCATACATTTTTCTTTCTGAAGTGTCTTTTCTCTTTCTCTTAGCCTTTTCAGATTATTTTTTGAGATCCCATTAAGTGTTACTTCTTCCATGGAACATTTTGTGGCTGTTCAACTTTGTGCTCATTTATTTGTTTGAATTATTTCAACATCTCACCAACTCTGGTTTGCTCCATATGTATTAAATTGTGCACTCCAATTTCATGTGACCTTATAGTATGTTCCATTTGAAAGCTAGTCTTGTTTCCCCAATTAGGTTTCTTCTTTTCCTAAAATGATAAAATAAAAAATAACAATAACTTTAAAATTTTAACTCATTCACGCTGATTTTGCCCCATAATTTAGCAAGGCTTTAACCTCATGTATATATTTAAGACATAGATAGCTAATTTAATGTGTGTGTTAAAAATCTTCATTAATTTACAGCTTACTGGTAATATTTATAATCTAGGCATGATGTACTTTTTATTTAATTAAGAGAGTAACTAACAAACATTTTTACATACTTTAAATGACCCAAATGCTGTTCTAAGAATTTTATAAATGTCAACTAATTCAATCTTCATAACAACTCTATGAAGTAGGTACTATTATTATCACCATTTTATAGATGAGGAAAATGAGGCACACAGAGGTTATGGCTTACCCAAGATCCCACAGTTTTGGTAAGTGGCAGGCCAGAATTTGCACTCAAGCAGTCTGGCTCTGGAGTCTTGCCTCCTAAACAGAGTGCTATAGTGCCCTCCTATTTAACTAGGAAGTTAAAATAAATACAACATAGAATTATGTTTCTAATTAGATTCTTCTTGGATTTCCCTCATTTTACTCATTTGTACTATTATATCTTAGCTTTACTGGGTACAGAAGTTAAAATGAATGAACACATCTCTTTTTAAATAGTTAGATTTGCATTTTAAACTAGTTTGGAAGTTACTTTCTTTGTTTTTACTCTGAATTAATAAAGTGGTATATTAGCAAGAAATATGTTTCATGCATTCTATTCATTTCAATTGCTAGTTACATTCTAGATTGATTTCTCAAATCTCACAAAAATATGTGGCCTTACTTGTTTTGTTTTATTTTGACAATGAAATGAAGTTGTCTACGAAATAATAGGATAATGATAGTTTTCAACTTTCTTCACTGTTAATAGAGGAAATCACTGCTCTACACTGACCTGTCTTGTAAAAAGAGGGACTCTATAGTCTATTGATGTCTTCTTTTTCATGTGCAGAAGGAGGCAATGTATATGCAACTGGGGGAAATGATGAAGGACAGTTGGGGCTTGGTGACACTGAAGAAAGAACCACTTTTCATCTAATTAGCTTTTTTACATCCCAGCATAAGATTAAGCAGCTCTCTGCTGGATCTAATACTTCAGCTGCCCTAACTGGTGAGACTTACTTCCTTTTCAATCTGGGACACATTCCTTTCCTATAGATCAAGATATGCCAGCTCAGTAAACTGAAGACAGCATTGCTGTTTAGTTTTGTTTCATTGACTATCTATGTCCTTTCAGAACACATTTAAAATATAATTTTAAATCTTGACATATTGCAATTTTATGCTTATTTTGAGTTAGAATGTACATATATATTTAAAAAATAATTGACAAGTTCTAAGCTATGCTGTGTCTCTACTCCTTCAGATATTCTTAAATATTATTTTCATTGTGTGCTCTGAAAGTTATACTCACAGTTTTAACTGAAGTTGCTATCAGAAACATCCACAGAAATCTGTTGCAGCATATGTTAAGATTTGGTTTGTAATGGTCATCGTACCTTTCTGCTCTCTCTATCAAAAGCCCATATGAGATATTTCTTTAAAATTTGGAGTCAAGATCAGCTTGATCTCACTGAAGCTGCTAGTTCACTGCTTTGTTTCAAACAGGAGACTGTGTAATATCTAGTGTTACTTTATCAGGAAAGTCTGAGTTGTATCTGGACCTCAGTTCTTTAGATTTTTGTCAGCAATTAAGTTAGCAATTTGACATCCTTTCAGTTCTTATTTTCAGTTACTTGTTTTGCATTATTTAACCATTTCAAACATTAAAAAATTAAATTAATTAAAATATATAAATAAATAAGTCTCGATAATTCCTTTCTAAAAAATTTTTCCTAGGTTAGCTTTTTCTGACATCAAAATCCTTATCAGAAATTATATGTTACCTATTTTTGAGATGCTGTTCATGCTATTATATCCTCATTCTCTGAGACTAGATTCTGTGTTTTCAGGTTTAAATTATAAGGAAAAAAATATAGTGAAATACATTTATTTTGTTCTTTTTTTTTTTTTTTTTTTTTTTTGAGACGGAGTTTCACTCTTGTTACCCAGGCTGGAGTGCAATGGCGCGATCTCGGCTCACCGCAACCTCCGCCTCCTGGGTTCAGGCAATTCTCCTGCCTCAGCCTCCTGAGTAGCTGGGATTACAGACACGCGCCACCATGCCCAGCTAATTTTTTGTAGTTTTAGTAGAGACGGGGTTTCACCATGTTGACCAGGATGGTCTCAATCTCTTGACCTCGTGATCCACCCGCCTCGGCCTCCCAAAGTGCTGGGATTACAGGCTTGAGCCACCGCGCCCAGCCCTATTTTGTTCTTTTTTAAAACATCATTTCCACAGTGCTTTCAAGAGCAAGGTCTTCCAGGCTTTTTTGACCTGCAAATATCTAATGTGACCTGTGCTGTCTTTCAGTTCAGTTGCAGGTAGACTGCTTAGAAGGAGGAGAACATTTCTGTTTAGAGATATTAGAATGGGAAAGGGTGATTGTAGGAGAGGGCATTCTGTCTTTGCTAACAAGATAAAAATATGTCCGTGACTAAAGTGATTTACAATCAGGCTATTTAGTGTTCTTTATTATTATAGAAGCATTTCACAATACAAATTGAACTGTTAAGTAGCTAGCTAGTATAAATGTCTTAGTAGTTCTTTATTATCAAGATACATAATTTTTATGAATTAAAAAATAAATGATCTTTTGGAAGTATAATAGCTTGAGAGCCTGCCTGTCTTTTAAAACCCTTTCTCCCGCTTGTATTTTTCTTTATAGAGGATGGAAGACTTTTTATGTGGGGTGACAATTCCGAAGGACAAATTGGCTTACCAAATATGCCTAATGCCTGTGTCCCTCATCAAGTGACCACTGGGAAACCTGTCTCCTGGATCTCTTGTGGATATTACCATTCAGCTTTTGTAACAAGTAAGACACATTTTGAATTCATCATGTTATGTCCCACTTCTCTGTTATTACTAAATTAATAATGAAATGATGTAACATTCTCTGGTTCTGTAGAAATAATGCCATGGTTGTCCATGTAATGAAATGATTTTGGTCTTTTTAAGGTCACAGTATTTCTCCATTTATAGAATTAGAGTTCATAATTTCAAACTCTCTCTGACATGATCACTTTTTAGGTGAATATAGAGAGCTCAGCATGACATATGGTTTCCTTTGGTGGGACTTTCTCAGCATTCCCAACTTCTCCCTTTCCTGGACCCACTGGCAACCTTTTCTATCTTAGTTAAAATATTTGAAATGTTGGACTATAGCTGTTATAGTCTGTGTCTACACTAGTAATAATAGAGGAAGTATGATTATGGCTTTCTATCTAATTATGGGATTTTTTAACAGTAAAAACACCTAGAGGAAATAGTTTTGTGGGCCCTCTTAGACAAATCTTTAAATATTTATTTTATACATTTACTCTTTATTCCATGTACCACAGATTCAGGGTTAGAAAGTGGTAATTGACCCATTTCAGTGCCCCCCCCCCAAAGTTACCAATGAATTGGTAGCAGCATGATGTTTTTATACAGGCATGTGATGGCTAATATTCACATCATGGAAAATGAGGTATCTGTCCTCTCAAACATTTATCCTTTGTGTTACAAACAATCCAATGATACTCTTTTAGTTATTTAAAAATGTACAATTAAATTATTTTGACTGTAACCATCCTGCTGTACTAATACTACGTATTATTCTTCCTAATATTTGGACCCATTAACCACCCTGTTTGATTTCATTTAATATAATGACCTCCTGTTACCCAGGCTGGAGTGCAATGGCGCGATCTCGGCTCACCGCAACCTCCGCCTCCTGGGTTCAGGCAATTCTCCTGCCTCAGCCTCCTGAGTAGCTGGGATTACAGGCACGCACCACCATGCCCAGCTAATTTTTTGTAGTTTTAGTAGAGACGGGGTTTCACCATGTTGACCAGGATGGTCTCGATCTCTTGACCTCGTGATCCACCCGCCTCGGCCTCCCAAAGTGCTGGGATTACAAGCGTGAGCCACTGCGCCCAGCAAGTACCACATTTTTTTTTTTAAGACAGAGTCTCGCTCTGTTGCCCAGGCTGGAGTGCAGTGGCATGAACTTGGCTCACCGCAACCTGGGCATCCCAGGTTCAAGCGATTCTCCTGCCTCAGCCTCCTGAGCAGCTGGTATTACAGGTGCCCGCCATCTGCCCAGCTGATTTTTTTTTTTTTTTGTATTTTTAGTAGAGACGAGGTTTCACCAGGTTGGTCAGGTTGGACTTGTACTCCTGACCTCAGGTAATCCACCCACCTTGGCCTTCCAAAGTGCTGGGATTACAGGTGTGAGCTACCGTGTCCGGCCCCACATTTTCTTTATCCATTCATCTTTTGATGAACACTTAGATTGCCTTCAGTTCTTGGCTTTTGTGAACAGTGCTGCAACAAACATCGGAGTGCAGATATATCTTTGATATACTGGTTTCCCTTCTTTTGGATATATGTCCAACAATGGGATTGCTGGATCATGTGGTAGCACTGTTTTTAGTTTTTTGAGGAACCTTCAAACAGAACTGTTAATTTCCTAATAAAAATACAGAACATATTACTAAGATAGTCATGTTTAAGACTTCCTACAGATTTTTAACCTACTAGTATGTTTAAATGCTTACATTCATGTTTTAAATTCATGTTCTCATTTCAAGTTCATATTATAAATTATATAAAATACTCAGTTTTCATATATTATAGGTAAAATCTATGGAGTTTTCAGGTATATCCCTGATTTCTGTGTCTTTTCATCTGATATGTTAATAGTTGGGTTTGAGCATTTCAACCAATGATTCACTGAATTAGGTATAGTACAATAAAGGATATAAGCAAATGAGTTGGGCTCACAGTACCTGGGGGCAGGGATCTGTGGAACAATCTTCAGAGATTGGAGAATAGAGACTTGACAGTGTGCTTAAGATCAGAGTCCTAGGGAAGGTAGCTCTCAGACCCAGGTGGATAGTTTGAGGAATCCAAATTTTATAAAAATTAATAGGCCTAAGTGAAATAGATAGAAATATGACTGGTTAGGAGTCCAGGGACCTACTATGGAAGGTTTCTTGTAACAATCTGAAGAGTTTATACTTGATACATGTGTGTGTGTGTGTTTTTTTTTTTAATTTGGAAGTGTCATAATTAGAGCCTTGTTTTTGGAAGATATCTCTGATATTGTGTGGGTATGTTAGACTAGAGGTAGGAAAGACATTTGGAAAACTTGATCAGGTGAAAATTCGTGTTAAGGCATAAGGGGAATCAGGAATCTATAGACAGAAACGGGGAGAGACTCATTAGGACTTAGTAACCAGTTTCCTATGGGAGGCAACAAGCATGGGAAAATGGGGAAGGGTGCTAACTTATTAGGCACCACTTTTGTGCCAGTATTTGCTAAATACTTCATAGAAAACTGTGGCCCATAAAACTTCATTTTCTGTGCAGATCAATTCAGAAAATCAATATAGTTGTGTTTACAGTATTTGACCATATTTTAAGTGGTACATATCTTGTTTATTGGCTGTCCCACACCTTCCCTAAGTTCTGTGATTTTCTAGAAGGACTCATAATCTTCAGTAGCAGATTATACTTATGGATAAGATTTATTACAGCAAAGGATACAAAGCAAAAATAAAAAGTAGGAAAAAGATAAGCATCTGCAATGGAGTGCAGAAAAGTCGAACATGGGCTTTCTAGTACTTTCTTTTAGGAAACCACAGAGGGCATGTTTTCTTCTTAGCAGTGAACTACAGGGACATGTGTGGAATGTCTCTGCCCAGGGAAGCCCATTCTGGTGCTTCCAGTGGATTTAGAGGGGCTGGTCATGCAGGCACTTGCTGCTAGCAGCTGGCCACAGCAGCGGAAACTCAGAGGACCCTCAGTAATGAAGCTAGGTGCATGTCATCAATGTTGATATTTGTGCAAGCAGCCTTAGAAACCTTAGCCTAAGAAACCTAATCTGGCATAATTCATTGCTCTGGTGTACATAACAAAATCATTAATCACTCACTTAAAGAACACTCCAGGGGCCACCTTCCCAGGGGTTGGGCAAGGATCAATCATGGTTCTCTCAGAGACTTGCAAAGAATAAGCAAGAAGATCTGCTCTGTTGTGTCTTTTCTCATACCAGTAGTGACATGTTCTATGTCATTCTTCATATTGGATCATATACTTACCCAAAGGTTTTAAATTATACTTTATAGAACTCAGTTAATTGCATAGAAATGAATAAGAAAGTTCTTGCTTTCAAGAAGTTCACAGTCATAATACAGTGTGATAAATGTAATTAAGCAAATTAATAGTGTTAGTATGGACAGGGCAGTGATTATGTGTCAGGAATTCCTTGGTAAGAGTCTTTTTGGAAGAAGTACCATCCGAATGATGAAGTCTGCAATCTTAAGATTTACTTAACATATTTACTGCATACTTAAGTGAGTTTTTTAAAACCAGTTTCATATAAAGCAATTATTCATTCATTTATTCTATAAATATTAAGCGCTTGTTCTAGACACTGCTAGGTTTTGGGGATAAAATAGTGAACAAAACAAAATTCATGTTTTTATGGGAGCTTTAAGTAAGTAAAAGACACAGGTATTCTTCACTGTTTTGTGAAAGCACTAAAATGATTTATTAGTAGTGGTAGTCATGAATTTTTCGTGAAAATTATTGGGTTAAAATAATCAAGGGTAAAATCTAGCTTTATTTCTTTATCATACAGTAAAAATATCTCAAGAAAGGTCGGATGTATTAAGTTATCATTGTCAAAACTTTTTATTGAAGGTACGACCAGCTTTTTGTTCATATGTATGTCATTAGTAATCACTGTACTTTTCCTTCAATAGCAGATGGTGAGCTATATATATTTGGAGAACCTGAAAATGGAAAGTTAGGTCTTCCCAATGAACTCCTGAGCAATCACAGAATACCCCAGCTGGTGCCTGGAATTCCTGAGAAGGTGATCCAAGTAGCTTGTGGCGGAGAGCATAGTGTGGTTCTCACAGGTATGTGCAGAGTCCACTGTTTTGTTTCCTGCTTTCTGTGATGGCTAATGAAATTTTTTTAATGTTCATTTTTTTATTGTGATAAGAATACATACCATGAGAACTACCTTCATGATAGATTTTTAAGTGTATAATATGGTATTTTTTATATATAGGTACAACCATTGTACAGCAGATCTCTGAAACTTATCTTGAGTAACTGAAACTTCATGCCCACTGGACGGCAACTCCTCTTTCCTGCCTCCCCTGAGCTCCTGGCAACCACTGTTCTATTCTTAGCCTCTGTGAGTTTGACTCTTAGATACCTTGTGTCAGGTGGCCTTGCATCTCTTTCCATTAAGAATCTCACTTTTTGGGCCTGGTAAAATAGCTGACGCCTATAATCCTAACATTTTGGGAGGCCACGGTGGACAGATCTCTTGACCCCAGGAGTTCAAGACCAACCTAAGCAACAGGATGAAACCCCATCTTTACCAAAATTAACCAAGTGTGGTTTCAGCTATGCAGGAGGCTGAGGTGGGAGGATCACCTGAGCCTGGGGAGGTTGAGGTTGAGGTGAGTGGTGATTGTGCCACTGCACTGAAGCCTGGGCAAACAGAACCAGACCTTGTCTCAAAAAAAAAAAAAAAAAAAAAAAAAAAAAAAACCAAAAA
>NW_022437065.1:1013765-1038250 GCF_009761245.1 Sapajus apella | reverse complement strand
TCAAAAAAAAAAAAAAAAAAAAAAAAAAAAAAAAAAACCCAAAAAGATTCTTACCCTTTATTCCTATACTTAATATACATTTCTGTTTATGGAATAATTTTTTTAAGTAGAAAAAAAATGAATCTTGCTGAATTATTTCTGCTAACATAATATACCCTTTCATGACCTTAACATTTTTTTTTTTTTTTTTTTTTTTTTTTTTTGAGACAGTTTTTTTTTCGTCATCCAGGCTGAAGTGCAGTGCCAGATCTCGGCTCACTGCAACCTCCGCCTCCCGAGTTCAAGTGATTCTCCTGCCTCAGCCTCCTGAATAGCTGGGATTACATGCATCCACCCCCACTCCCAGCTGATTTTTGTATTTTTAGTAGAGACAGGTTTTGCCATGTTGTCAAGGCTGATTTCTTTTTTTTTTTTGGGAGACGGAGTTTCGCTCTTGTTACCCAGGCTGGAGTGCAATGGCGCGATCTCGGCTCACCACAACCTCCGCCTCCTGGGTTCAGGCAATTCTCCTGCCTCAGCCTCCTGAGTAGCTGGGACTACAGGCACACGCCACCATGCCCAGCTAATTTTTTGTAGTTTTAGTAGAGACGGGGTTTCACCATGTTGACCAGGATGGTCTCGATCTCTTGACCTTGTGATCTACCCGCCTCGGCCTCTCAAAGTGCTGGGATTACAGGCTTGAGCCACCACGCCCGGCCGTCAAGGCTGATTTCAAACTCCTGACCTCAGGTGATTGGCATTGGCCTCCGAAAGTGCTGAGATTACAGGCGTGAGCCACCACTCCTGGCCTGACCATAACATTTTTAATGACAGCATATGACATTATTTTTAGATCATTTTCAAGGACAATTTTTCTCATGTATATATATTCCATATTTATCTAAAATTGACATTTTTCCTGAAATGCCTTCTTTTGGAGAAGCTTTTTTTTTCATGCTGTTTTCTACATGTCATTGATAATTTTCTTTGTGATATTTACAATGTATAACTTGGAGATTTCTTTAAAGTTGTATGTTCTGTTATAGTAATGCATTAAAAAGTGGTAAAGTTTTAAATTACAGATAATAAAAGAAAGTTAGGACCTCAGTAGTAATGTTACTTTTGAGATCTGAATTTCATATTTGTTTTGACATGTCATTTCTCAGGATTCTAATCACTGTATTGAAATATACTCACTACTTGCTAATATGTTTACTAAATTGATGCTTCCAAATTTTTTCAGTATTAGATGCATTTTAGATGAGTAATGTACATAATACAATTAAATAGTTTATTATTATGATATTTTTTGTACAAAAAGAAATTAACAAGTTGTGAAGTCACCACTTAATCTTTAGTAGCCCAAAGTTAGAAATGTTGTAGACAAATTTTGAATAATACCCAATTCTAAGATGATATGCCCGATGTTGCCAGGTAAGTGAATAATATTTTATCTTTATATATTTTTCTCTGGTGTTACTTTTCTTCAATTTCCTGTTCTAGCCCCAGTCCTGCTTAGCTTTAGTTTCTAGGAGGAATCTTTTCTAAGTTAGAAATAATTTTTTTTCAAAACTTCTACTCTAAATTTGGAAATGATTCTGAGGTTTATGATTTTTTTTGAATTCCTGCTGAAAAAGTGAATTTTTATATAATTTCAAAAATATTCTAAAAATTAAACTTTGAAATTTTTACGTGTCTGAAAATTCATTCTATAGACAGAAATGCAACATATTCTTTATGTGTTATATATTTTCTCTAGTTTATACAAAGATTATAGAAAGAATTAATTTAGTAGGTCATTCAATGTTATTTTGAAGGATACAAATGTTGATTATATAATGTCTTCATTCATTATAAAATATTTTCATATAAAGTGAGCAACAAAATAATCTATGATACTTTTAATGAAAGCTTAATTCTTAATTTTAAATTCTTTTTTTTTTTTTGAGACGGAGTTTCGTTCTTGTTACCCAGGCTGGAGTGCAATGGCGCTATCTCGGCTCACCGCAACCTCCGCCTCCTGGGTTCATGCAATTCTCCTGCCTCAGCCTCCTGAGTAGCTGGGATTACAGGCACGCGCCACCATGCCCAGCTAATTTTTTGTATTTTAGTAGAGATGGGGTTTCACCATGTTGACCAGGATGGTCTCGATCTCTTGACCTCGTGATCCACCCGCCTCGGCCTCTCAAAGTGCTGGGATTACAGGCTGAGCCACCGCGCCCAGCCCAATTTTAAATTTTTAATTTAAAATAAGCAATGTACTTAAGGATGATATTTTCTTGTCGTTTTAAAGACAGTTAACTTTCTGTGGACTTTGTTCTAACCTTAAACATGATGTTTCCAGAAATTTATTGCTTTCTCCAGATGTTTGCAAGCTTTGAGATCTCACAGACCAGTAAAGTTTTTAAAATTATGAGATGCATCTATTTGATAGACCTGGAACAGTTATTGTTTGCCACTAAGATTTCTATTACAGATGCAAGAAAAAAAGTGTCCTTGCATTTCCTGTCTGATTGTGTCAGCCAACATTGAATGGGGGAATACAGGAGAAAACCTTTGTAATACAGGGAAAAAAACACGAAGAGATAATTTTTACAGTTCACAAATGACTTTGTAAACAGTGAAGAGCTTGTATTACAACCCAGAGAATAATCTAAAATTTGAGTTTAAAAAGTTATGAGAACCAATAGATGGTTGCCAGCTTCTGATTTGCATTTGCCTAAATATGGGCATTGAAAAAAAATGACAGTTTGCACTATCATGTCATAAAATAAGGAAAATTTTCAAAATAAAAAGCTCTTAATTGTATAATAAAGGATGCCTCCTTAAACTGTATAAATGTATCTGTATGGAAATTTCACTACTTTACCTGTTTTTCACATTTTTCCATGGACCTGTGAGAGCTTTATTATGAGCCAGCCCTGGTGAGGAACCTGGTTCTGGAACACAGTATAGGCAGAATTTTAAAAATATTTAGTCCTAGCTGATGAATAAATGGACCTGAAGAGTATATTGATCATCAGTATGATTAAATACAAAACTGGATTGTTAAGAGAGTTATGAAATATTTTGTAAGACCTTAAGGAAAGAATACCAAATCACCTGTTCAAATTTATTTCATTAAAGGAAAGGACATGGAATAGATGATTCTATGAAGGACCTCCCCAGCTTTGTTTTTCTATATGTCTATAACCCTTTTTTTTTTTTTTTTTTTTTAAGTTTTACTTTAGGTGCATACTGTATCTGGCATTTCTCCCCATGTTATCCCTCCCCAACCCCCACTGTCTCTCCCCTACCCCCCCAACTGCCCCAGTGTGTAATGTTCCTCTCCCTGAGTCCATGTGTTCTTGTTGTTCAATACCCACCTATGAGAGAACGTGCGGTGTTTGCTTTTCTGTTCTTGTGTCAGTTTGCTGAGAATGATGGTTTCCAGATTCATCCAAGTCCCTACAAAGGACACGAACTCGTTGTTTTTTATGGCTGTGTAGTATTCCATGGTGTATATCTACGTACCACATTTTCTTTGTCCAGCCTATCATTGATGGGCATTTGGGTTGGTTCCAGGTCTTTGCTGTTGTACACAGGGCTGCAATGAACATACATGTGCATGTGTCTTTATAGTAGAACGCTTTATAGTTCTTTGGGTATATACCTCTTAAAATCTATTTGAGGATCTTTCATTAAACTACTTTAAAAGCAATTTAGTTCATTTCTGATGAATTTATTTAAAATATAATATTTGCACATGACCATGATAGGTTAGAAAATACAACTGGTTGTGGTGATGGGATGATTGTAGTTTCTCCTTGAGATCAGGGAAACCATGGACAACTGTGGAAAAAAGTCCGAGGCTGGAACTTGGGACACATTAAGTAAGGCAGAGTGATATTTATAATTTTGTATGTCATCCACAGCAGTTACCAACAGACAAGAAAGGCCAGTTGTAAAATGGGGTCCACAATAATATCTTGGTCCTGTGGCAAATGAGAATTTATCTTAACTTCTCAGATTATGTTTGGATAAACTTAAGTTTTCTACAGTTTAACAAATTATTAGTTCTGAAATCAAGTATATTCTGTGAAATTATAGTAATATTGATCTGAAGCTCACTGATCAAATCTTTCCCTAATGTAATATAATTAACATTAAATTATGTTGTTAGATTTCACAAAGGTGATAGGGCCAACAATTCTATTGGCTATTAAATATAATGTCCTTAAATAAGAGCATCTTAGATCATTTTTATGAAATAGAAACTGCTGTCATCACTAATATCCAAGCACCTGAATGGGAACCTACCAGGATACTGAACAAAATGTTTGTAACCTGATTCAGGCTGCCTGAACGGCCTCATTTCACAGGTTAATTAAAATCTGACAGCCTAAGAATTGGAGAGTAATTACTGGTCAGCTAGAGATAGATAATTTTTTTAATTTACCCAACATTCTACTGTTAAGCTGAACATTTAGAACTGGAAATATGCCATGTGATTATTAGACTAAGATGGTTTTTAATATTAAAATAAGGATCATTTTGCCATTGCCTCAATATGGCTTCATATCCTTGATACAGCATCTTTTCTTTAAGGGGTAATATCTATATGCCTTATTTATGAAGCAGACATTTTTGTTAGAAAAAGATGTAAACCTATATGACAATAGACAGTTATGTTTTCATTTGTAACCTCCATTGTTAGAATAAGATGAGTTGATTAGATATTTTTTAGAAAAGTGTTTTTTACAACAGAATGTCCTATTGTGTTTTCAAATCTGCCTGAATGTTTTCTCTTTTAATCCTGTCAGCAACTCTGTTAGATAGGGATTTTGACATCAGAGAATGTACGTAACTCACCTGCTTGCCACAGCTGGAAATAATGAAGGTTTGGGTCTGACCTGAATACCAAGCTCTTGCCCTTCCTTCTGCAGTAGGAGAAACTCAATGTACTAAACTCAATGTACTAAGGAGATAGTGACTAGTGGAATCAACAATGCGCTTCCTAATGCAGCAGCCAGGAGCATGATGCGTCTAGAGGACCCTTTCATCAGGGTCATGTATCCTGTTTTTATACTTTTCCATTTCTAGAAAACATATGGCCTAATATTTACTGAGTTATTGGAAGTCCTTTGGAATCACTTCAAAATATCAATATAAAGAAAAGCTTTTCCCTCTCCTCTTATTATAGTTGCATTTCCTAGTAAAGGAGCTTTACTTGTGAATAAATCTAGCATATGTACTGTCTGTTTCAATTCTCAAGACAATTCTCTGAAATTAGGTTTTATAAAATAGATTATTAGACTTCTTTATTTTATTTTTAAGATGAAGTCTTGCTCTGTTGCCCAGGTTGGAGTGCAGTGGCTTGATCTCGGCTCACTGCAACCTCTGCGTCCTGGGTTCAAGTGATTCTCCTACCTCAGTCTCCCTAGCAGCTGGGATCATAGGTGTGCACCACCATGCCCAGCTAATTTTTGTATTTTGTATTTTTAGTAGAGACAGGGTTTCACCACGTTGGCCAGGCCCTTCTCCAACTCCTGACCTTAGCCTCTTTTCCAACTCCTGACCTTAGGTGATACGAAACTACTTTTAAAAGGAAGTTTTTCTGTAGAAGACACTATTCACTGTTTTATCTGAGGTAGTGAATTAGCTTAATGACAGTTGATACTTTCTTTTTTATTCTTTGAGATGGAGTGTCACTCCTTTACCCAGGTTGGAGTGCAGTTGTGCGATCTTGGCTCACTGCAACCTTTGCCTCCTGGGTTCAAGCAATTCTTATGCCTCAGCCTCCTGAGTAGCTGGGATTACAGATGCGTGCCACCATGCACAGCTAATTTTTGTAATTTTAGTAGAGATGGGATTTCACCATGTTGGTGAGGCCAGTCTCAAACTCCTGGCCTCAAGCAATCCTCCTGCCTTGGCCTCCCAAAGTGCTGGGATTACAGGCGTGAGCAACTGCAACTGCCTGACAGTTGGTACTTTTTGAGCTAACTTTGTAATTATGGGAACGTTTCACGTAGTGCCCTGACTTATATGCCTTGTATCATACCTGTTATACCTGTTACTTACTTTTTATGGTTGTATATAAAAGATAAAATCATACCCATGTCATAATTTTTATAATTATGTACCTTTTCATTTTTCTCTTCTTCATTGAAAGATTTATACTTCAGTATTATGTATTCTTATATGTGTTTCCTTTTTCCAGAGGTACTTAACCTTCACTATAAAAGGTTGAATGTCAAAGTTTTTCCAGATATGATGGTAACAGTGTCTGCTTCCATAATCCTTCTCTTGTATTTGCCCCTTTCCTTTCAGAGAATGCTGTGTATACCTTTGGGCTGGGAAAATTTGGTCAGCTGGGTCTTGGCACTTTTCTTTTTGAAACTTCAGAACCCAAAGTCGTTGAGAATATTGGGAATAAAACAATAAGTTATATTTTTTGTGGAGAAAATCATGCAGCTTTGTTAACAGGTATGGATTAGAATTTCTGTTATATATTTATAGAACTGGGCATATTTTATTACAAAATAAATTATATCTGAAATGAATGTATCTAACTTAAGGAGTTCATGGCTAAGGAAAATGTAAATCCATGTTTAATATTCCAAATATAAAGTTGTGAGCTCCTTTTTATTATTTTAATTCAATTTAGAATGTAAATGATCCCAATATTTAGAACCTCACAATAGGCTGATGATGTCAGAAGTAAGACCATAGTATTATTCTTTGGCAGAAAACAGGAATCTTTTTGAAATTGTATCAGTCTGAAGGCTTTTTTTTTTTTTTTTGAGACGGAGTCTCACCCTGTCACCCAGGCTGGAGTACAATGGCACCATCTCGGCTCACTGCAACCTCCTCCTCCCAGGTTCAAGCGATTCTCTTGCCTCAGCCTCCTGAGTAGCTGGGATTACAGGCGCGTACCACTATGCCCAGCTAATTTTTGTATTTTTAGTAGAGATGGGGTTTCAACATCTTGGCCAGGCTGGTCTTGAACTCTTGACCTCGTGATCCACCCACCTCAGCCTCCCAAAGTGCTTGGATTACAGGCGTGAGCCACCGAGCCCGGCCAGTTTGAAGGCTCTTACCTCTGCTCAGGCCAAAAGGAAAAATCCCACAAGCAAAAACTTAATTTTTTTTTTTTTTTTTTTTGAGACGGAGTTTCGCTCTTGTTACCCAGGCTGGAGTGCAATGGCATGATCGATCTCGGCTCACCGCAACCTCCGCCTCCTGGGTTCATGCAATTCTCCTGCCTCAGCCTCCTGAGTAGCTGGGATTACAGGCACGCACCACCATGCCCAGCTGATTTTTTGTATTTTTAGTAGAGACGGGGTTTCACCATGTTGACCAGGATGGTCTCGATCTGTTGACCTCGTGATCCACCCGCCTCGGCCTCCCAAAGTGCTGGGATTACAGGCTTGAGCCACCGCGCCTGGCTAATTTTTTTATTTTTAGTAGAGACAGGGTTTCACCATGTTGGCCAGACTTGTCTCAAACTCTTGACCCCAAGTGATCTACTTGCCTTGACCTCCCAAAGTGCTGAGATAACAGGCGTGAGCCACCGTGCCCGGCCAGGTGTTTATTTTTTCAGACAAAAGACAATCAAAAAGGCAAACCTTAAATATTTTGGGTAAAGAAATCAGGTTGAAAAGAAAGAGAAAGAAGGGATAAAGTTGATAAGGAGTATATGTAAAGGAAGGACATAAATACTTAATAATAAGAATTATGAGAGTCTATAGCCTGGTCAACATGGTGAAACCCAATCTCTACTAAGAAAAAATACAAAAATTAGCTGGGAGGTGACAGTGTGTGTCTGTAATCCCAGCTACTTAGGAGCTGAGACAGGAGAATCACTTGAACCCAGGAGGCGGAGGTTGCAGTGGTTGCAGTGAGCCAAGATTGTGCCATTGCACTCCAGCCTGGGCGACTCTTATCTCAAAAAAAAAAAAAAAAAGTCTAAAAAGTCAAACACTGAATATCACTTATTTATATATTTACAGGGAATCTACCTATTTTTGTAAATTAATTTTTATACTTGCCACCTTACTGGATTATATTATTATTTCTAATGATTTTTCAGTCAATTCTCTTGGATTTGCTTAGTATGCAGTAACTTTGCCATCTTAAACCGGAAGTCCCCAAAGGTGATCCAATTGTTTCCCAGCTTAAAACCATTCATTTTCCTTCTTAATGTCCTTAAGATAAAGTTTAAAAATTCTTCATCTCAACTAATAGGACACAATGAGTAGTCCCTTTTTACTTCTTCAGACTCATCTTCCACCACTCTCCCCTTGGTGCACCAGGTGTGTTAGTTGTCTTTCAGCTTCTTTCCCAAGGCACATTTGCTCTTGATTCAGAGTCTTTCTGTGTACTGCTAACTGCCTGGAAGATTCTTTGTTCCTTTCTTCATGCAGCTAAGCCCTACTAATCCTTTAGGTTTCCCTTTGAAAGCCTTCCCTAATCCCCAGACTAGAGGAAAATTCCCCTCCTCTGTACCATATTAACACCCTTTACTTCTGCTTTCCTGACCCTTATCCCATTTGAGATGGAGGGTATGAAGGAGCGGCTTGAAGAAAGGAGTGTGAAGGTTCATAATAGCTGCTATGGCAGTGAGCAAAAGGACTAACTGATGAGAAGTGGCAAGATTACTCATCATCATTGTGGGCCTAGCTTCAGAGGGGACCCAGGTATTGGTATAGAAATTGGTTAGCATGGTTGGCTTATGGCATTTACTTCAAAGGTATTCCACAGCCCAGGAGCCAGATTAGTTAAACAAAGCCAGTAGTAGAGATTTTGTGTACCCCCCCATCCCCCAAGTTATGTGACAACATTTTGAGACATTTTTTAATTGTCATGGCTGCAGAGTGGAGTTGTCCTACTGGCCATTTAGTGGGTAGAGGCCAAGGATGCTGCTGAACATACTGCAGTGTACAGGAGACACCCATACAACCATGAATTATCTGGCCCCAAATGTCAGTAGTGCCAAGGCTGAGAAAATCTGATCTATCATTGATCTCAGGAAAAAGGAAAATAGTCTGTGCTGGCATGTAGGGGTCAGAATACAAACATCTCCTTCTCCCCTTGGAATATATGATGTGGATCCCAAGCTCTCATGCTGTATTGCTGTCATTTCATACACACTGCCTTGTGTGATGGGTCATCATCTTCACAAACCACCAAGGTTAATTGATTTATTCTCAGAATATTTATTGCCTGATGTTACGTGCAGGACCACAGAGACCATAGAGAGAGTGGAAAGATCAGTAGATCAAAGTAAATTCAATGTAGAATTTGAAGGGGAAAATTATAATTGCAGTATAAGTTAATATATTTATCTGTTTACAAATAGATCCATACAAGTAAAACTTTTGTAATTCTCATTTTTTTGCATTTTAGATAATGGCCTTATGTATACTTTTGGAGATGGTCGCCATGGAAAATTAGGACTCGGAGTGGAGAATTTTACCAATCAGTTCATTCCCATTTTGTGCTCTAATTTTTTTATGTATATAATTAAATTGGTAAGGGCATCACATTTTCCTGTTTATATTTTCATATTCCTACATTTGAGTCTTTCTGTATTTCATAGAATATACTTTTATGTTTGTGTGAAAGAATATCATGGATATATCTAGTAAATATTAGTTTCTTAGAAGCCACATCTCAGACATTATGCCACTCAGAAAATGTCTCTCTCCTAATTTTCCTCCTTTAGCATCATCCTCTTTGCTGAAACCTTGACTCCTCTTTGTTCTCATATATCTCTTGAAAGCTGGGACTGTGCCATGCCTGCAAGCTTTGTATATTGTGTAGCACCCAGCAGAGTAACTTGCTCACAGTGGTCTTTAGTAAATATTTGCTGAATTAAATGTTAGAGACTCTCAAATCCTGCACAACAGAAAGTCTGATAATAGAGTTTTGGCGGGGTGCAGTGCAGGGGCTTACTCCTGTAATCCCAGCACTTTGGGAGGCCAAGGCGGGTGGATCACCTGCGATCAGGAATTTAAGACCAGCCTGGCTAACATGGTGAAACCCTGTCTCTACTAAAAATACAAAAATTAGCCGGGTGTGGTGGCACACAACTGTAATCCCAGCTACTTGGGAGGCTGAGGCATCAGGATTGCTTGAACCTGGGAGGTGGAGGTTGCAGTGAGCTGTGGTTGTGCCACTGCACTCCAGCCTGGGCAACAGAGTGATACTCTGTCTCCAAAAAATAAAATAAAATAAAATAAAATAAAATCGTTTTGGAGATGTGGTATTTTGGTTAAATTTTCTTAGGTTAAGGATATATTACTTCAGTGTCACATCACTATCACGCATCATACCTGTATTGTTTCTTAATACTTTTGCCAGTTTAGACTTTTAAAAATTCTGTTTACTTGATGATAATACTGGCATTTGTCCTCCAAAGACTCAGTGTCTCATAATATGGAACACTTTCATTTATTGATTTGACAATTATTTAATGAAAGCCTACTGTGTATAAGATAGTGTGCTAAATATAAGAAATACAAAGTACTGGCCAGGCAGGATGGCTCATGCCTGTAATCCCAGCACTTTGGGAGGCCGAGGTAGGCAGATCACCTGAGTTCATGAGTTCAAGACCAGGCTGGCTAACATGGCAAAACCCCATCTCTACTAAAAATACAAAAATTAGCTGGCATGGTGGTGGGTCCTTGTAATTGCAGCTACTCAGGAGGCTGAGGCAGGAGAAATGCTTCAATCCAAGAGGCGGAGGTTGCAGTGAGCCGAGATTGCGCCATTGCACTCCAGCCTGAGTGTCAAGAGTGAAACTCTATCTCAAAAACAAAAAACAAAAAACAAAGTACTGTATACAGTGATGAATGAAATAACCAAGTACTCATTCATTGAGGACTTATTTATTACAGTCTAATGATAATTTTTTAAAGGATATATAAATATATATATATTTAAATTTTAAAGTATTATGAAGGAAAAGTAGAACATTATAAAGTATGTAGAACCTGTGTACGGAAAATACTGCACTATGGGGTTTTTTAAAAGCATTTTCTTGCAAATCATTTCTCAAAATTCTTTGAATGCTGATTTCATTTTTCATTGTTCCATCATCATGCATACTTTCATTTATTTTCCTCTAAGAACTTTTAAGCATTAAACTTAGAAAATGTCCATATAAAGGAGGCTTAGAGACATAATTAGCCCCCAGAGACTGATTAATACTTTTTTAAAATAAATTCTTCCAGTAATTTTTTCACATTTTTAATGTTCCTCCCAGATTAAAATATAACATTTTCTAACTGTAAGGAGAAATGTAATTTGCCAATTATTTTTTCTTTATATTATTTTAAATGGAAAGTAAAATGGTGGATTAAACTTGTTTTCATTTGCAATCACAGTGCTTAATGAATATGTATGGTAATTGTGTACATATTGTGTACACATTCTCATTGTGCACACACATATGTATAGACAGATTCACCAAGTCAGTCCATCAACGAAGCCTACCACTAAGTAAATGTCTTACAGCTGATAACTGTTAAAAACTCATTTGTGTTTGAAGCCAGTGTTGATTAGTTTTTCTGTGGATTTATGCTGCAGGTTGCTTGTGGTGGATGTCACATGGTAGTTTTTGCTGCTCCTCGACGTAGAATGGCAGAAGAAATTGAATTTGGTGAAATAAATGATACTTGCTTACCTTTTCTGCCCTTTGGCAATTTAACATCAGGAAATGTACTGCAGAGAACTCTATCAGCACGGATGCGGCGAAGAGAGAAGGTACAATTGTGGCCTATTCTGATAATAGTACTATCTAACACTGCAAAGAAAACTAAAAGAAAAATATGTTTTCTTTTTAAATTGAAAAGTCTTCTCAGATAAATTTGCTAAGTAAAATTATTAGAGTTGAGTGCTTACAAACTTTTAGAGTTAATTCAGAAAACTTCAGAAAAGCTTAATGCTTTTAAAGACACAAATTAGAAAATTTAAATTATGAAAAACCTTTGCATATAGACAATGGTGCTATAAAATCATCCTTTTATAGGCCTATTTCTCACCTCACATTGAATGCTGAATTGTTTTTTCAACTGCTTGTGGTTTGACTTGTTATATGCTTTTTTTATTATGGTAATAAAAACACAACAAATACACCCACTTAACAGAGTTTTTAAGTGTGCAATACAGTATTGTTAACTATAGGCATAATGTTATGTTGCTCAGAAATCTGTGGAACTTAATTATCTTATATAATTCTACATTCTTTTATATTTTAGTTAAACCTCATGAGCAGTGGAAGGTTATACTCTATAAACAATGAAATGGGAAAACAAAGAAATAAGGACTTCAGTTAGAGAGAGGAAATATTTTCTCAATTAAATTTAGAGATTCTCCTTGTGTTTTAAAATTATTGTTCCAATGATGTATATATATGTGTGTGTATTTTTTTTTTTTTTTTTGAGACAGACTCTGTCACCCAGGCTGGGGTGCAATGGTGTGATCTTGGCTCACTGCAACCTCCGCCTGCAGAGTTCAAGCAATTCTCCTGCCTCAGCCTCCCGAGTAGCTGGGACTATAGGCGTGCGCCACCACGCCCAGCTAATTTTTTTGTATTTTTAGTAGAGATGGGGTTTCACCATGTTGCCCAGGCTGGTCTTGAACTCCCAACCTCAACTCGTCCACCAGCCTCAGCTTCCCAATGTGTTGGGATTACAAGTCTGAGCCACCAAGCCTGGCCCCAATGACACATATGTCTTTTAAAGTAAATGGCAAATAATTTTTGAAGGTGACATTCCTTTTTTGAAAATTACTGTAAGTTTTAAAACACATTTTTTCAAGTTTCATAGCAGTTTTATTTGTAATAGCCAACATATTTCTTTTGAAGTAAAAAGGTTAAATCTGATGTTTTGTTATAAAAAAGCATATATGGAAAAGTTAAGAAATACTCCATTAGGGTTTTGTAGTCATTGTTTATTTACATCTCCTAAGTAATGTTTTATTTCTTAGGACGGGTAGAGAAAGTGCACACACTTTTTTCCCCCATCATGTGAAAAAAAGAAGCTACCAAATTGACAATTTAGAGCAAGTAAGGTACAGAGACAACAACAGGACAAATGTTTTTGAGCCTTTGAGGGTTATTAAGAAGTAAATGTTGTGCAGTGTTAGCATATTTTGAAGTCTTTCTCTTAAATATTTTTAGCAACTTTGAGGAAAGTTTATATCAATATTAAATATATAACATCATTTAATAGTTTGTTTAACCTGCTTATTTTAAAGGAGAGATCTCCAAGTTCTATTCCATTGATAAAAACACTACCTCCAGTAGAAGGAACTCTTGACCCTTCCGCTTCTTTTCCCCCCAAATCACTTTTCCCATGTTGTTCTAAGAATGACCTCCTAGAGAGAATCTTACCTGAAGAGGCCCTCATGCAGCCAGAGGAACCAGGTAACTTTTGCTACTCTGTCTGCTCTCAGTATAAATGTGCCTTTTATTCCTGTTGTTTTTATGTTCATCTTAAGATGTTTTCTCCAGTTATTTAAGTTGTTCTCTCCCTGGTTAGAGCCTAAATCTCTCATTTGAACTCAAATCCAGAAGTATCCTTACAAATAGAAAGCACCATCAGTGCCCCTAAGAGTGCCATGTAAGCACAGCAGCATGTCTTTATAGAGCAGTGGATAACAGTCATAGTACCTTCCTTAACTTGATCGTCTTTAAACCCTGAAACCACTCGATGAACTTGGGAGGGAATTATAGTCCTCATTTTACAGATGAGAAAAGCAAGGCTTGAAGAGATCATGTGACTTGGCCAACGTCACTCAGTTTATAAACGAAGGGGTCAGAATTTGAATGCAGGTCTTCTGAATCTTTTTGAAATTCTATGTTTAGGCTGTATAACATAGTGGTTAAGAGCATAGGATATGGAGTTAAACTCATCTGGGGTCAAATGCCAGTTTTGACATTTACTAGCTGTGTGGCGGACTTTGGGAAAGTTGCTTAACATCTCCAAGCCTCAGTTTCCTTGTCTTTGAAATTGATTTAATAATACTGACTTCAGAGAGTGATTGTGAGGATTCAGTGAGATCAGGCATATAAAATGTTTATCATTGAGCCCAACACCTCTAGAAACCCCTCAGTAAAGGTTGTTATGATTAATTTAATATCTTTACCTCACTACCTATTAGATACAGATTTCATGTTTTAAATTGTAATCCCAGCTCCTTCACTATTCTGTACCTCTTCTAAATAATTTTCTTTACAGATATTTGTGTATCTTACTGCAGGACATCTAGAGAGGAAATATTCTTTCTTAATTAAATTTAGGGATTCTCCTGTGTTTTAAAATTATTGTTCCAATGATGCATATTTTTTAAAGTAAATGGCAAATAATTTTTGAAGGATACATTCCTTTTCTGAAAGTTGTAAGTTTCAAAACATTTTTTTTTGAAGGTTCATAGCAGTTTTATTTGTAATAGCCAACATACTTCTCTATTTGTTAGGGGTAGGACAAGAAGCCAGGACCAGGAGATCAGAGAGTAAGCAGTAGATTTGAAATTAAGAAGATAAACCTGGCATCAGGGACTAAGAATGAGGGACTAGGAACAGATAATTTGTATATCTTTGAGATCAGCAAAGGTTTGAGGTAATAAAGGATTGGGAACTTAGGTAAGAATGGTGGGCCATGGGAATGGGATATTACATATAACTAGGATCTTGGTAATGAGCTGATTTCTTATACCTGACCCACAACTTTTATATGTTTTCTTTTGAAATAAGAATCAGTGTTTAATGGTACTCTTCAGACCTGGATATGGAAAAGATAGTAGATTCTGACAAGCAGTTTGTATTGTGTACAAGAGAAAAAAGACATTTATGGTTAGGGAAAATTGTTTCTCAGTCCCAGAGATTTGAATGTGAAAATACGCATAATTTTGTAGCTAGATCAAAAGGAAATGCCATCTCTTGTCTTTTTGTGACTGCTAACACTCTCTTAATGAAGTGTATTTTGAAAGTTGTAACTAACACATACTGTGACTTTTTCTAAATCTTTCACAGATGTCAGTCTTTATAATGGAGGAAAGTGGATCAGGATATGTCTTACTAAGGAGGTGTCATTTAAGCTCAAGGATAAGAAAGAGATGACTATGTATTTAAGGCAAAGAAACTAATATAGGCAAAGGTTTGGAGGCAGTTAAGAAGAAAAGACAACCAATGGGGCTAGAAAGTGAGCAAAAGGATAAGATAAAATAGTATTGGAGAAAGAGACAGTGAAAAATTATTTATGGTTTTACAGGCCATGAGAGACCTACTTGAATGTTTTTCTTAATCGCAATAGAAAGCCATTAAAAGATTTTAAGCAGTAGGCTGTTGTGTTTCAATCCTATTTCTACTTTAAGATGATTATGATCGCTTCTACCTCCATATAGATTTATACAGAGGCCAGACTAGAAATAGGAAGAATACTTGTGAGCCCTTTGCAAGAGATGATAGTGTATGGACCAAGGTGTTTGCAGTGGAAATGGAGAAAAGAGAAGAGGGAATACATGAAATACATTATAGACATAAAAACCAACCAGACTTGCTAAACTTAGTAATGTACTACAAATAGGTTTGAAGTAAAGTGAGGAATCCAAGATGATTCCTAAGCAGGAGGAATGTTGATACGTTTTGAGGAAGAAATTTAAGAACTAAGCCTGAGATATCTGTAAGATATCCAAGCAGAAGTACCAAGCTGATTGTTGAAAAACAAGCCTAAAGTTTAGAAGAGAGCCCTGGACTAGAAATATAATTTTGGAAGCCATCAGCATAGAGATGGGATTTAAAATTGGCTGGGCATAGTAACTTATGCCTGTAATCCCAACATTTTGAGAGCCTGAGGTAGGAGGATTGCTTGGGGCCAGGAGTTTGAGACCAGCCTGGGTAACACAGCAAGACCCACTCTCTATTTAAAATAATAATAGTAATAAAATCCCTGGAAGTTGGTGAAATCAGCTGTTAGATAGTAGAGTCAGAAGAGAAGAGGGCCCAGAATGTAGCCCTAAGAACAGCTAACATTTGAGGGGTAGAGACAGAAGAGCCAGAAAACAAGCCTTCCTCAGCTTTGTCAGCCAGTAAGGCAGGAGGTGGGAAATTAAGATAGCATAGTGTCATGAATGCAAAATACTGCTCAAAGGTCAAGGGAAAGTAATTCAAAGAAGTATCCAATGGATTTGGTATAATGGAGTTTACTGGTGACCTGGACAAGAGCAGTTCTACGGGAAGATCAGGGAAGAAGCCAGAGTGTTAACAGTTGAGTTATGAATAGGGAATGAGGGAGTGAAGAGGAGATAAGATGAACAGATAATTCCTTTGTATATTTGCTGATGAAATGGAGCAGAGAAATGGACTGGCAGCTAGAGGGGGCTGTAGGCTCAGTAGGAAATATTCGTGCACACTTGTATGCTAATGAATGAGCCAGTAGTCCTGGAGAGATAGATAGCACAGAAGAGAGAAAGTATAACCAAAGTTGGAAAGCTCTTGGAAAACAGGAGGGGCTGACATAGAGAGCAGTCTTTGGTAATAGGAAAAATACATCCTGTGTTTTAACAGGCAAGTGAGAACTTGGGTACAAATAGAGGTAGTTGTGTGTATTTATTGGTGAGAAGATCAAGTGGATCAGATATGATGACTTCTGTTTTCTCAGTCAAGTCTGAGGCAAGGTCATCAGCTTAAATAATCTGCTATGTATTTTCCAAACCTATATTCTCTGCCCTCTCCAATCTATCCTGCATAACACTTTCCACATTGATCTTCCTCAGATGCAATTCAGTTTCCATCTGCTCCAGTGTATTCGGTGAATTTATGATATTTATGAAAATAAGTGTTAATTTTCCCATATAATTCCCAACTGTTTTTCTAGGTTTATCTCTCAATAGACTTTTCCTTACAATCTTTATTTAGATCAGTAGTGTACAGACAATGGCTCATGGGCCAAATCTAGCTGGGCACCTGTTTTTATAAATAAAGTTTTATTGGAACCCAGCCATACCCATTCATTTATGTATTATCTGTGACTGCTTTCTGCTACAATCTCATAGGTTAGTTAGGACAGAGACCTTATGGCCTGGGAAGCCTAAAACGTTTACTGTATGGCCTTTTAGAGAAAAAGTTTGCTGACCATTAATGTTGATGAGACTGATCTAGTCAGTCTAACTTAGTGGAAAGAACAAGAGCTGTGGAGTCAGACAGACCTGAGATTGACACTGGACACCAACAGTCACTGAAACTTAATTTCTTCATTTATCAAATGAGGATATAATACTTAACCTTCCTTGTTGTCATAGGGTCAGTGTAACATATATAAAAGCTTATGTTTCTGGCACTTGGTAAGCCTTCAAGACAAGCTTCTTTCCTCTGCTTATTTGCTGAGACTACTGTTCTGCTGCTTTATTAGGAATGGGCTTCATTGTCTTCCCCTTATACCTCCATCTCTGCCTCTTAGAGTTCTAGTCATCCTTCTCTGTACCTCCTTAGTGAAACTTTTCCTGATTCCCAACGTACGGATGTAATTTCTCGTTCCCCTATATCATATGTTTTATATTTCCTTATAGACTATAACTTCATTAAGAAATAGCAATTACAGTTTTTTAACAACAAACAATAACAAAATTGTAATTGCTAATTCTTAATGAACTTATATGTATATCAAAACATCTATTGTATACCTTAAATATAGACAATTAAAAAAAGAATTTGCAATTACTTAGGTTGCTATTCTGCATGTTACCACACATGGAATAAATACCAAATGATTATTTGCCCATTCAATTCAGTAGATTTAAAGGGGAGGGATCAGTGTGGACTGTCATCTTTTAGTGAAGACTTCATTAAGGAGCTACTTCCAAATGTATTGGTGATTACTGAGGGCATAGTGAGAATTGAGAAAAATGCAAAGTAGAGCGTAATGACATTTAATTATCTACTTTATGATGTAATAACCTTGCAATTTTCTGTGAAAAGTTCTAGGTTATACTAGTAATCTGTTGCTACATTTAAAAAATGACCTGAAGACAGCAGATTAAGACAACAAGCATTTATTATTTCACACAGTTTCTGAGAGTCAGGACTTCAGCAGCAGCTTAGCTGGGTGGTTCTGACCCAGCTTCTTTCATAGGGTTGCAGTCATACCATCAGATGGAGCTGCAGTTATCGGAAGGCTTGACTGAGGCTGGAAGATACACTTCCAAGCTCATTCATGTGGCCGTTGGCAGGAGGCCTTACTTCCTTGAGATGCTTACAACATGGACTCCTACAGAGCAAGTGATTAGAGAGAAAGAGAGAGTACACATGTGTGTAGCCAAGATGGGAAGACAGTGAGAGTGAGTGCAAGTATGCACATGTGTATAACCAAAACAGAAGCTATAATGCTATCACAATTACGTCTGCTTTTTTTTACTGGCTGCACATACGGACCAACCTGGTATAATGTGCAAGGGAACTACACAAGAGTATGAACACCAGGAGGATGTAGGTCATTGGGGCCCTTCTTAGGACTAACTGTTAACAGTGCTCGATACCTGGGTAGTTATTTATCCCAAAGGAATAGTGTTTGCCTGTTCATATGAATGAAACAATTGTAATCTAATTGGTGTCAATATTTTTAAACTTTCACAAAGAAATTTTAAAACCTGTATTACTGTGACTGAATTCTTTTTAATTCCCCTGACATGAGGTTAAAGGACTTTTAGTAAAATTATACCTTCACTTTATATTATAGAATAATTTCTGTTTCTGTCCAGTTGTCTTTTACTTTTCTGTTGAAATCTGGATTTCCTTTTTCTCTTTTACCATTCAGATAATTTTCAAGATGAAATGACCAAAGAAGCAGCGATAGATAATTTTTCAACTATAGGAAGCCTTGGAGAAACTACTGATATCTTAAACATGGTAATGATTTCCTGTCTATCTATATAAATGAGTTTGAATTTCAGTTCATCATGTATGTGAATGTGTGTATGCTTCCTATACTCTTACATGCATGAAAGCTACTTTGTTGTTTTTACTTTATTTTGTTATTTTATATTGAGGTATAATTCACATACAATAAAATTTGTTTTCTTTTTTTGAGATGGAGTTTTACTCTTATCTCCCAGGCTGGAGTGCAATGGCATGATCTGCAGCCTCTGCCTCCCGGGTTCAAGCGATTCTCCTGCCTTACCTCCCGAGTAGCTAGAATTACAGGCATGTGCCACCATGCCAGGCTAAATTTTTATTTTTACTAGAGGTGGGGTTTCTCCATGTTGGTCAGGCTGGTCTCGAACTCCCGACCTCAGGTGATACACTCGCCTCAGCCTCCCAAAGTGCTAGGATTATTGGCATGAACCACCACACCTGGCCAATAAAATTTGTTTTGATCCTCACATTATTAGTATGGCAATTGAGAGTGGATTCTATTACTATCTGAACTGTTTTCCCTTCATTTTATATATGTGTGTATATATATATATACACACACACATAATGTACAAATATATATATAATGTATTATTTTTATAATATATATATATTTTTATTTCAGACACACATGATGAGCCAGAATTCCAATGAAAAGTCATTAAAATTGTCACCAGTTCCAAAGCTAAAGGTATAATACGGAGATTTATTTTCATTATTGTTGGTAAGAGCAGTTTATTTTTTTTTTTGGATGGTTTTTGGAAAAAAACACAAGAAACGTAAGCATTTACTTACTTTAGAATTTAAAAGACAGAGGAATATAATGTAGATAACCTCCATTTTGGCTTGTTCTGATGGTATGTATTTTCTGTAAAGAAACAAGTGAGAAAGCATTTTATTGCTGAAATTTGCTCTTTGGGATCACTAACAAGTTATAATAGCCATACTTTTCCTTCTGTCAAGCCATAGATTATGATTGCAGTTCTTATGTATAGGAAAAGACTACCATTTATTGACAGAGTGGCTCTCTGACTTTGGTTGAGTATGACTTTGAATGTATTATTATGCTGACTTTATGGAATGGTTTTAATAACTTTTTTAGCTTTAAAATTTTGTGATTTTAGTGAAAATCTTTGATAACCTTTTCCAATATTTGGTTGGGCTTTAATTTATCAAGGAATTGATAGCATAATAATAAGATTAAACATTTGGAAATCAGACTGTTCATGGGTGGGAAAGAGAGACCTTTAATGAATAACAAATAGCAAAAGAAGGGAATAGGCTGTGGTTTTCACACTCCTAGAGAGATTAAGACCTGCCCTGAAATCTTTTGCTTTACCTGGCTTTAAGGACTAGTGGGATGAACGAATGAGGGATTTGAGGATTAGGAAAATAAACTGGAGAAATGTAATTCAGGGAAGAAGATTATAGAAAATATTTAATTTCTGTTTCTAGTGACTTTGACATGTTTTCAAGTTTAAAACTCTTAAAATTGAAGTCTCTGCAAGGCAAGAGAATCATGCTAAATTGTAAAAATTTAGAGCTAGTCCTCATTCGTTCTATCTATAATTCTAAAAGGCATGGTGAATAACAGCATTCCTTTGGATATGGGAGAGCTGTTCGAACACAGTTGTAGAAGCTCAATAAATATTGACTGATTTTTGACTGACTATACTTCCAAGCAGACATCTCTCGTGCCTTTCATTCCACTTCTCTTAGACTCCAGGCTCTCCCTCTTCTGGACTGCTTTATTGTGCTAGGGAAAGAAAGGTATGTGCCTTTAGAAATCAGTTCTGGCAACTGGGCCTGGCTCTCTTAGGGTTCTTAAAAGAATCAGGATTTTTTAAAGAGCAAGAGCTAGAACAAACAGAAACGGAAAGCAATTCCTTTTAACCTGGTATATATTTTATATATATATATATTTTTTTTTCTTTTTGAGACGGAGTCTTGCACTGTCGCCCTGGCTGGAGTACAATGGTATGATCTCGGCTCACTGCAACCTCTGCCTCCTGTGTTCAAGTGTTCAAATGATTCTCTTGCCTCAGCCTCCGGAGTAGCTGGGATAACAGCTGCCTGTTACCACATCCAGCAAATTATATTTTAGCAGAGACAGGGTTTCACTATGTTGGCCAGGCTGGTCTTGAACTCCTGACCTCGTGATCCGCCCACCTCGGCCTCCCAAAGTGTTGGGATTACAGGCATGCTTTATACTTTCTGTAGTCCTTTTAAGTTTAGGCCCTACCAGGCCTACTTTAATAAATGAGAAAAGATTTATTATACTGTTTCTATGTATTAGCTTGTTAATTTTTAACTTGTCCTGTTTTAATAATTTCTTTGGCACAATAGAAACCTCTTCCTAGACCTAACTCATCACAATTTAAAAATTTGAGTTAGTGAGGTTTTACTATCCAGAGACCCAAAATCATCAGATATTTGCATCTATTTGCTTGTTTGTAGAATTTAGATCAACAATTTGGTTTTGCCTTATTTTGTCCAGCAGGAAATAATTTTATATTGTTAATGCATTTTATTCAAATGTCAGTGTTTGATTTTATAGTTTTTATACAAATCTTACATTTTACACTTAATATTCTTTCCTCTTAGTGTTCTTTCATGTATATAAATTATTATAATTAATATAATGGATACAAGGAAGGTAAAAAATTTGAAAACTCATGAAAATTTTGTTTAGAAAAGAAAACTATATTCATTATTATTTCGTTTATAGATAAAAACATTTCATGTGCAGTTTTTTTTAGTTTTAGGAGTGGAGTATTCATTTTTTTCAAATTTTACATTTTTATTTATTTTGTGAATTTTGTGGACTCAAAAGACAAATCAAAATTTGAGAATTAGGCCAGGTGCGCTGGCTCACGCTTGTAATCCCAGCACTTTGGTTGGCCAAGATGGGCGGATCACTTGAGATCAGGAGTTTAAGACCAGCCTGGCCATCATGGTAAAACCTCATCTCTACTCTATAAAGATCAGTTAGGTGTGATGACACATACCCATAGTCCCAGCTACTCAGGAGGCTGAGGTGAGAGAATTGCTGGAACCTGGGAGTCAGAGGCTGCAGTGAACTGAGATCATGCCACTGCGCTCCCAACTAAGTAACAGAATGAAAGTCTGTTCAAGAAAAAAAAAATTGAAAATGATCGGGAAGGTGGGAAAAATATACTAAGCTACACTGTGTGCAAGGAAAGTGTACATTTTTTTCTTTGAGATGGAGTTTTGCTCTTGTTGCCCAGGCTGGAGTGCAGTGACATAATCTTGGCTCACTGCAACCTCTGCCTCCTGGGTTCAAGCAATTCTCCTGCCTCAGCCTCCCAAGTAGCAGGGATTACAGGCTTTCGCCACCACACCCAGCTAATTTTTGTATTTTTAGTAGAGACAGGTTTTCACAATGTTGGCCAGGATGATCTTGAACTCCCGACATCAGGTGATCCACTTGCCTCGGCCTCTTAAAGCATTGGAATTACAGGCGTGAGTTACTGTGCCAGGCCAAGAAGTGTACATTTTTCAATAGCATCTTGTAAAATCAGTCTGGAAGTGGGTTTTATGTAAGGATTGATTCAGAATGAGAAAAGAGGCAGAGAATAAATATTGATGGTATTGTGAATAATGGCAAAATTAAGACAGGTAGTAAGAGTTGAAAATTAAACACAGATACATGTTACTAAATCAAAATTAGATATATCATAGACTAGTGAGTGGCACAAATGATCCTTAAGGAAAACAAAAAACTTCAGCAAAATATCTGGTAAAACTTGGTATTTTTATTCTCCTAGTTAAACTTATAAAAATGTAAAACCTTGGCAGTATTTAAGGTAGATAAGTTGTCTTTGTCAGCTAATAGTAGTATAACATATGATGATTACTTCAAAAAATTTACAGAAACAGCAAACAATTGGGAATCTGACGCAGTGTACGGCCCTTACTGAAAACGGTAATAGTGATGAATGTAAAGAGATGTCAGAAATGAAAGAAGGGAAAGCATGTAAACAACATGTGTCACAAGGGATTTTCATGACGCAACCACCTATGATTATGGAAGCATTTTCAGATGAGGAAGCAGGTAATGACTCAGGCCAGGTGGGACCTCAGACTGACACTGATGGAGAGGGTTTGCAAAAAGAGGTATTTAGACATGAAAATAGAAGTGGTGTTGATCAGTTTGATGCTAAGGAAATAGAAAAGGAACTGATGGAGGACACAGAAGGATTTAGAAGCAGAAGAAGTAGTCTCTGAGAAAGAAACTAAACTGCAGAAATAACAGATATGAAGGATTTAAGAAGAAGGGAAACTATCACAAAAAATATCAGTACTTTCTTTGGCAACTTACCAGATAGAGGTATGAATACTGAGAGTGAAGAAAATAAAGATTTTGTTAAGAAAAGAGAAAGTAGCAAGCAAGATGTGATCTGTGACAGTGAAAGAGAATCAGTAGAAAAGCCAGACAGTTACATGTAAGGTGCAAGTGAGAGTCGGCAGGATATAGCTGATAGATTCCAGCAGCCTGAGGCAGTAGAATTTAGTAGTAGAGAGAAAGATGATGATGAAATGGAAACTGACCAAAACATATGGTATAGCGGGAAATTGATTGACCAAGGAAACGAAAAAGAGACTAAACCCATAATATCCAAATCCATGGCAAAGTATGATTGTAAGTGTGATCACTTGTCAGAGATCCCAGAGGAGAAGGAAGGAGGAGAGTATTCAAAAGGAAATGGAAGAGAGGAGCAAGAGGTAGAAGCAAATGAGGAAAATGTCAAGGTGCATGGCGGAAGAAAGGAGGAAACAGAGATCCTATCACATGACCTTACAGACAAAGCAGAGGTGAGTGAAGGCAAGTCAGGGGGAGAGGCAGAGGATGGGCCTGAAGGTAGAGGGGATGGAACCTGTGAGGAGGAAAGTTCAGGAACAGAACACTGGCAAGGTGAGGACAGGGTGGAGAAGGGGGAGAAAGACAAGGGTAGGGGAGAAATAGAGAAGCCAGGAGAGGGAGAGAAGGACCTAGCAGAGAAGGAGGAATGGGAAAAGAGGGATGGGGAGGAGCAGGAACAAAAGGAAAGGGAGCAAGGCCATCAGGAGGAAAGAAACCAAGAGATGGAAGAGGGAGAAGGGGAGGAGGGAGGGGAGGAGGAGCACGAAGAAAGAGAAGAAGAGGAGGGAGACAGAGAAGAGGAGGAAGAAGAAGAGAAAGAGGAGGAGGAGGCAGAAGGGAAAGAGGAAGAAGGGGAAGAAGAGGGAGAAGGTGAAAAGGAAGCAGGAGAGGAGGAGGAGGAAGGAGAAAGGGGGAAGGAGGAGAAAGGAAAGGAGGAAGGAGACCAAGGAGAGGGGGAAGAGGAGGAAACAGAGCGGGGAAGGGAGGAAAAAGAGGAGGGAGGGAAAGTAGAGGAAGGTGAAGAAGAGGGGGAAGAGGAAGAAGGGGGGGAGGTGGAAGAGGAGGAAGGAGAAGGGGAAGGGGAAGAGGAGGAAGGAGAAGGGGAAGGGAAAGAGGAGGAAGGAGAAGGGGAAGGGGAGGATGAAGGGAAGGAAGGAGAAGGGGAAGGGGAAGAGGAGGAAGGAGGAGGAGGAAGGAGAAAGGGGGAAGGAGGAGAAAGGAAAGGAG
>NW_022437065.1:925044-1013665 GCF_009761245.1 Sapajus apella | reverse complement strand
AGGAAGGAGAAGGGGAAGGTGAGGAGGAAGGAGAAGGGGAAGGTGAGGAGGAAGGGGAGGAAGGGGAAGGGGAGGATGAAGGGGAGGAAGGAGAAGAGGAAGGTGAGGAGGAAGGGGAGGAAGAGGAAGGGGAGGATGAAGGTGAGGAAGGAGAAGGGGAAGGTGAGGAAGGGGAGGAAGAAGGGAAAGGGGAGGATGAAGGGGAGGAAGGAGAAGGGGAGGGTGAGGAAGTGGAGGAAGGAGAAGGGGAAGGTGAGGAGGAAGGGGAGGAAGAAGAAGGGGAAGCAGAGGGGGAAGAGGAAGAAGGAGAAGGGAAAGTGGAGGGGGAGGAGGAGGAAAGAGAAGGAGGGGAGGAAGGAGAAGGGGAAGAGGAGGAAGGAGGAGAGGAAGGAGAGGGGGAAGAGGAGGAGGGGGAAGAAGGAGAGGGGGAGGAAGAAGGAGAGGAGGAGGAAGAAGGGGAGGAAGGAGAGGGGGAAGGAGAGGAAGAGGAAGGAGAAGAAGGGGAAGAAAGGGAAAAGGAAGGAGAACAAGAAAACAGGAACAGAGAAGAGGAGGAAGAGGAGGGGAACTACCATGAGACAGGTGAAGAAGAGAATGAAAGGCAGGTTGAAGGAGAAGGGTACACAAAAGTGAGCAAAATAAAAGGATCTGTGAAATATGGCAAACATAAAACATATCACAAAAAGTCAATTACTAACACACAGGGAAAGGGGAAAGAGCCAAGGACCAAAATGCCAGTGCAGTCAAAACAACTTTTAGAAAACGGGCCACCAGGTTCCAAAAAGTTCTGGAATAATGTATTACCACATTATTTGGAATTGAAATAACAGATCTTAAATTTGACCTGATTATGGCCAGCCAAACAATTTAAATTCCTTGCATATAACAGGCAGTCATTACATGTTACTAAATTGATTTTATGTCATAATTTGATGTGTAGTAAAAAAAGCAACTGATGCAGTTGTGTTAAGGAGTCAAAGACAATAGGAGGCACCAGTAAATTTTGGCCTCTCAAACTAATATTTTGGTGTATTCCCCACCAAATTAATAAAACTATAACTAGAAAATATTAAAAGGTCATATCAGAGTATTAACATTATATATTTATTGAAGGCAGCTTTAGGAATAGTAACATACTGTAAGAGTGTTTTGTTTGTGTACTCAAATCATTCCATTTTTAAATGGCACATATCCTTAAGGGCTATAAAAACTTCTAATTTCTTATAAATATGTTAGCACTTTTTTTTAAGTTTGTGATTACAGTTTACCTACTGGATAGAATAATTTTCTAATAATGGATAGTATTGTAAAACCCAGCTGAGGCACTCATATTTTAAAGAAGTAGTGTTGTCTTTTACCTTTTATGTGTTCTTTTTGCAAAAATCTACAAAGTGACAGCTGTGTTCAGAGCTTAGATCCTAATAATGTTATCTCTTTTAGTTACTATCTGGGCAGATTGTAATATATCTAAGGGTGATTAATTTAAATGTATAATCTGGAAATGTGTAAAACTTGAAGTATTTTTGGTTCAGGCAGAGCTACTCATTGGGCCTCAGTTTCCTCATCTGTAAAATGAATGAGATGATGTGATAACTGCAGTCCCTTCTAATTTTCATATTGACAGATTTACTCTATCATTGTTATTCGTGTAAGAAACTTTTTAGGGAAGAAAAATTACACTTTAAAATTAATTTAGTTTTCTATACATTTGTTTTCTTTACTCTTGAAAAGTTATGACACCTTTAATGTCTCGTCTTCTGTAATTTTTAATTTCTAAACTCCTATCATTTCTAAACTTTAACTGTACTTTATCAGAGCCTTCATTTCTGGTATGTGTTATGTGCCCTCAATGTATTAATTGACTGTTCTGTAATTTCAGTTTGTCTGTTGCTTGTCAGAATGTTTCAAGTAAAATAAAAAATTAAATGTATATAGTCAGAAATTCTTTGTGAAAAGATAAACTGTCTAGTATTAGATATTGAATTTTAGAGAGGCTAGATTTCCACTTGAGTAATTTCAATTGTCCCTTAAAATTTTCCATGTACATAATGCAGCTAATTTGTTTGACTGTTGTTTATTTGTGGCTCTTTTTTCTACTGATTTCCTTTCATAATCTCTTATGTCCTGGACATGAGAGATTTCTTATACTTAGTTTTATTAAGAAGGATTTTGATGATAAACTTCCTGTGAATTTTGTGTAGTTGGTTTCTTTGCACATTTGATTCTCTGAGTGAGAAAGAATATAAAGAAAAAGACTAGAATCATATGAAGTGAAGGATTTCCTAGGAGCAATTATAAACTTTACCTTAGCTGCAAGGATCTCTGGCAGCTTCCCCTAACCAAATGCACTGATTTGGCATTGCAGTGCTTTACCAAATTCGACCATGTTCATTAAGGGTTAGTAGAAAAGAATTAATACTATGATAAAAATATAGATGCCAAACATGAGTATTTTAGAAGTAACCTTAAAATGATTAAATAAGATGGATGACAGACATAGAGTTCATAAAGAAAGAAACCTCCAGGGAAATGAGAAACTCTTAAACTCAAGTTATTAATGTAATAGCTATGGGTATTCATCTTCTACTGAAGAATTAATCAGTCAGTAATACTGAAACAATGTTCTAAAATATGCTCATCTCAGTGTTTCTTCACATTTCCCTGGCCAAAAACTTTGTGTGCTCTTTAGAAGCGGTAGTTTCATGCAAGCATCGTTTTCTAGTGGAGAGCGCTGGCCTGCCTAGACACTTTGAGACCAAGGCCCTTCTTCTGGCCTTGTACTTTTGAGCTGTGTGAACTTGGGCTAGTTTCTTAGCTTTGCAGTCCTCAACTTCTTCATCTGGGAAATTATAGAATGAGAATGAATGACCTAAGTGATTGTTTAGGAACAGCAGGTGTTCATTACCAAATAGAGCACTGCCAGACCCAGATTTTCTGCAATTCCTTTTCCTCAATAAAAAATCTTGAGTCTTGTCACCAAAGTGAGCCCACTTTCAAACTAACTAGCAGTTATACTAAAGTAAGAAGTTATCCTAAACTACTAAGCACACACTAACTTTCTGTGCCCACTGTTTGTTTGTTGGGCAAACATTTATTTAATCACATGTGGCAGGTCTAGTACCCTCAAAAACTTTATGTAGAGGAGTGTATTGCTGGTTACAGGTGGGGTGGGGGACAAAAGACCCAGGTCTAGCCAGACCTTCATCGACCGAAGTGATTTACATGTTTGTAAATTTTATATATTTTAGGAGGAAAAAAAAGCTTTAGAATGAGACCACTTTGTCCCTCATGTATTAACACTTGGTTACATAGATTAAAATAACTGGTTCCTTCTGTATTGTTCCCGTCTGCTGGTTGTTCTGGCTTTTATAGTAGTTTGTCACTGATCATTATTGAGGGAAGTGTGAGTCGTGTATGTAGAATCCATTGAATTACATTTCCTAATGAGGACTCTGGCTGAAAAAGACTTTAAGGTAAGCTGCAAAGGAGTACCTACCACAGAAACTGCTGCTGCTGCTGCTGAACAGCAACACTCAAGGTGAGTGCAACTGAAACGTCTTCTGTTATTTCACTATAGAGAAACTTGCTATACACATACATAGCAAAAATAAATTGTGACCATGGAAGAAGAAAAGGCCAAGCTTTTCTAGCCTGCAGAACTGAGTAGAAAGAATGCTATTCAGCAAGATTGAGACTAGGGGAGTAGAAGCAGGTTTGGGAGACAGTTTTGTACCGTCGATTTTAGATTGTCTTTGAGAGATGTTCAGGAGGCAGATACATGTATGGATCTGGAGCTCACGGGAGATTGCTGAGTATCGCCAGCTTATAGATGTAGTTAAAACTAGATTTGACTGAAAGCAAGTGTTCCTGGTGTGAATGGAGGAGAACTGAAGACAGAATTCAGAGAAACATCAGTAGGTAAGGGAGAGATTGGGAAAGTAAAGTCTGAGAAGGAGATGTGGGAGCACACTCACTAGGAAAGAGAGATACCACCCAAGCCAAAGAAGGGGTTTCATCAAGAAAGGAATGGTAGTAGCTGCAGAGAGAGCCTCTAGGGGGCAGCCTAGTAGAGGGCCGGGGCAGAACCCACATTGGCAGGAAAGAATGAGCTGCAGGAAATCTGCTTTGCAGAGGAATAAAATCAGAAGTAAACTGAAAATTAAATATCAGATATAGATTTTTTAAAAATATGTAATATTTAAGCATATTTCTCAATTTAAGAAGGGAGATATATATTCCAGAGACTTTGGTACCCTGTGGAAAAGATGATACATTTTTGTTTGTGATTAATATATACATAAGAATAGGATCCTATTGATGTGAGCTTATGAACCAAAAGAAAAATCTGCAGTGCTTTAAACATCAGTGAGGCAGAGAAAAAAAAAAAAAATATCTGTGAGAACAGCCATTATTATCTTCAAATTATATGGGCAGGATTGGAAACAAACATGGGCTCCAAAGTCCAGTAGAACTGAGTTAAAATCCCAGCCCTTCACTGATTAGCTGTGTGAATCACAGAAAAGTGGTGGTGGTGGTGGTTGTTATTTGACCTTTCTGAGTCTTATTTCCCTCATTTGATAAAGGAAGGGACTTTTGATAATTAACACATGAAACATGTTATACGCGTTCAGCAAACAGTAACTTGTATCACTCTAATTATACTCTGTGATCACACCAAGGTAGGTGCAAAGCTGCACTCATGAATCTTCAGGTCACTGACTGATGTGCATGAGTTTAGTCCTGTGAACCTGACTTTTATTTAATGTAACATAATAGCAAAATATGAATTGGCTTATAGAAATAGATCTGTGGAAATAAAGTAGATTGCAATAATGGTAATGCTTAAGTATAAGGCGGAATGAAACTGTTACACACCATACATTAGTCAGTAAATGCCCCTAAATATTTAAAATGTATTGAAAAGCTGATCACACTCGTGATTAGCCTAAAATTCAGGTATGTGTTCTGTCACTGAACAACATTTCCCTCTGTGTCCTAACCTTGTTATCAAAATAAATAATTAGCACATAAGGTATAGTTGTGGATCATGCATTTGTTTATGGACAGCAAGAAAATAAATTTTCTAAGGAAAAAGAGGGGAAATAGTAAAGAATAAATCTGAAAATGAGAATAAAATTGCCTACCGGCAAGATATTCTATACTCTGAATTCAAACTGGAATATATTCAGTGGTGAAAATACAGGATTAGGAATAACATAAGGGAGTGGTGCCTAGAAAGAAGAAAGAGTTTAAGAGATTATAAAGTAGTATCATTATCGGCCAAGAATTTGGAGATCAAAGCTGGCAATCCATGGGTGCAGTCTGGACTGCAGACTTATTTTGTTTGGTGCGGTGATTTTTAAAAAAAATCATATTGGTCGCCAGCATTGAAATGTCAGGAGATTTTACATTTATAAAATATTTCCAAGCCAGGCATGGTGGCTCACACCTGTAATCCCAGAACTTTGGGAGGCTGAGGCCGGAGGATTGCTTGAGGCCAAGCGTTCAAGACCAGCCTGGCAACATGATAAAAACTTGCCTCTACAAAAAAATTAAAAGATTAGTTAGGCATAGTGAGGTGTGCCCTGTAGTCAAAGCTACTCAAGAGGCTGAGGTGGTCGGGTCACTTGAGCCCTGAAGGTCAAGGCTGTAGTGAGCTGTGATTGTGCCACTGCACTCCAGCTTGGGTGACAGAGCCAGACCATGTCTCAAAAAATAATAATAACGTTTCTCAGACTTTTGGAAAGCCTGAGTCTGGGAGCATTGCGCTCTGGGAACACTGATCTGAAGCTGAGCTGAGGCTGGGCCCCCTTCTCCACAGTTCCCATGGCTCGCTCTTCCCTCACTGGCCTAGATGCTGGGCTTCTGGCTCACAATAACAAATAAGTGGATGTTTTGAACGAGCTATTTTCTAGTGATAAGATCTGGGACATTATGGGAAAATAGTCCAAACTTTTTGTTTTTCAGCAGTCCTCAATGCACACTAGGAATTCTATCTTACTTTTTATGGAAGGGCCTTTACAAAATCATTTATACTTATATACAAATATATAGTATTTGTTCATATGTGATTTTTCTCTGTAAATAATCTTTTTAATCTTAACACAAATCCTCTGAGATAGGTATTGCTAATATTATTTTTCCATTTTACAGGTAGACTATAAAATACATTCACTGGGCGCCACGCTTAGGCCATGTGTGATTAGATTAAGGCTTGGAAAGCAGCACTTAGATCTTTGTATTTAATGCCCTTCCCACCCCCTACTGCTGTTTCCATGATTTCCATTGTAGTTAAAACATGAACTTACATGTTAACTTTTCCTGTCCTTAAAAAAAAAAAAAGCTTGAAATTTTGATTTTTCCAACTGATATAACTTAAAGTTTTATACTATATTAACCTATTTGGAAAACATTTTCTACCCTATATGACATTGAGGCATGTCAGAAATTCAGAATTATAGCACAAAATTTTATACTTTAAACCTTTGGTTTGCTTTATTTATTTATTTATTTATTTATTTTTGAGACGGAGTTTCACTCTTGTTACCCAGGCTGGAGTGCAATGGCGCGATCTTGGCTCACCGCAACCTCCGCCTCCTGGGTTCAGGCAATACTCCTGCCTCAACCTCCTCAGTAGCTGGGATTACAGGCACGCGCCACCATGCCCAGCTAATGTTTTTGTATTTTTAGTAGAGACGGGGTTTCACCGTGTTGACCAGGATGGTCTCGATCTCTTGACCTCGTGATCCACCCGCCTCGGCCTCCCAAAGTGCTGGGATTACAGGCTTGAGCCACCGCGCCCGGCCTTGCTTTATTGCTTTAAAAAAACTGTAATACCCACAGACAAAAGTGCCTATCTCATACATGTATAGCTCAATGTATTTTTCACAAAGCGAACACACCCATCACAAACTGATCAGCATCCAAATCAAGGAAAAACAGTACCAGCTCTCCCAGAAGCTCCACTTTAACCCCCTTCAGTCATTTCCCACCCACTGCCCCACCACCCAACCCCCACCCCAGCAATCTGTCCTTCTTAAAGCATGCAATGTAATTGTGTCCTTAAGTAAATGGAAACCTCAGTAGGAACCTTTGCTCTCTTGATCTTTTCCTTAAAAAATATGAAAAGTGGCTGGGCGCGGTGGCTCAAGCCTGTAATCCCAGCACTTGGGGAGGCCGAGGCGGGTGGATCACGAGGTCAAGAGATCGAGACCATCCTGGTCAACACGGTGAAACCCCGTCTCTACTAAAAATACAAAAAAATTAGCTGGGCATGGTGGCGCGTGCCTGTAGTCTCAGCTACTCAGGAGGCTGAGGCAGGAGAATTGCTTGAACCCAGGAGGCGGAGGTTGCGGTGAGCCGAGATCGTGCCATTGCACTCCAGCCTGGGTAACAAGAGCGAAACTCCGTCTCCAAAAAAAAAAAAAAAAAAAGAAATATGAAAAGTGTTGCCCTGAGCCAGACCAAAGTCTGCACCTGACTGTGCCATGTCTGACCAATGAAACAAAGGGTCCTTTTGTGAGAGGTCAGGCCCATTCAGTTCTTTACCGTGATCCTAACAGTAACAGACACATATTGACCATTTCAGACTACCTGTTTACATCTTCTTATATGGTTCTAGTGCCAAAAATGTACTCAAACTTTACCCTTTCTTTTTATAAAATGACAGTATTCTGCCAGTCTCTCCCAAATTGTTTCAATTTAAAGGTAAGTGCTTTCTGTGATTTAAAGTAGTTGTCCACATGTGTATAGAATAATTTTAAATGTCCTTAGTGTGAGTGTTGTGATTTCTAGTGAAAATTTCATTTTCTAATAGCGTTCTCAAGTTTAGAAAATGATATAGTTCCAACAGTTCTTCATTGTTATAGATTTCTTAAAGTTAATGAGTAAAATCGTAGTTTGTTATGAGTGTTTTACTTATTTCTAAAATAAGATAAAACACCCAAGTGTCTTTTTATAATAGCATGATATTATCCTGTGGTTACATGAATACCTCCGCTAACAAGACCAGTTGGAGATGACCCAGGTGTAGGTTAGCTAAGCTTTCCAAGTAATTGAGGATTATGCTGGGAACACAGTTCAATGATCCCTCTGTCTGTGAAAAGAGGGGCATAGTCTGAAATTCTTTGTCTCAGGAGCACTGTTCTTTTTAGTTAACCTTTCATTCACATATATTTATGAATACAGCTATCAGTCCATAAGTCTTAAATCTTGTAATCTTTCTTCCCGTTCCCTTTCAAGGTGAAGTTCTTTCTGATAATTTTAGCTACCCAATAATGTATATTTGCCTAGGCACGATATACAACATAAGTCACTCAAAGGGGGAAATCAGGCCAGGCATGGTGGCTCACACCTGTAATTCCAGCACTTTGGGAGTCCGAGGCGGGTGGATCACCTGAAGTCAGGAGTTTGAGATAAGCCTGGCCAAAAGGAGAAACCCTATCTCTACTAAAAATACAAAAATCAGTTGGGCATGGTGATGGGCATCTGTAATCCCAGCTACTTGGGAGGCTGAGGCAGGAGAATCGCTTGAACCTCGAAGGTGGAGGTTGTAGTGAGCCAAGATTGCGCCACTGCTCTCCAGCCTGGGTGACAGAGTGACCCCTTGTCTCAAAAAAGAATTAAGGGGGGGGGGTGGGAATCATGCAGAAAAAAAGAAAGCTTAATAGTAAATGGTAACTCCCTGATGGTTAACCCTACCCAGTGTAATCAATCATCATTTGAAATAGCTGTCTGCCCTGGTACCGTGTTTCCTTCTCCCACATTCCTCTCTTGCACACATTGCCTCATGATCTTGGATTAACCTAAATGTAGTTCTTCCTGAGTAATTTCTGAAACTCTTTTTAAAATCTCAAAGCTTTATTTACTTAGGGCTTCCTGTCCTCAGTGGGAATGCTATTAGGCCACACCTTTGCCATTGGCCTGAGGATGACACTAATATTTATTACTATGGCATACTGTATAAACATGTCCTCTTCCTAGCCTGGACTCTCGCATTTTGTATTTTTACAGAAGAAAGGTGAGTTAATTTTTAGAGGCATTGTTTTCCAACCACCTACTAAAGATTCTGTTGAATAACAGGCTTTATCCTTAGCCAAACAGCCACTAGAAAGCTGACCACCAAAAGCGAATTACAGTGTTGAAGGGGATATGGCCTGAGCCAAATATTGCCGAGGTGAACTTTGTACAAATGGTATTTGAGGGAGTAAATGGCACTGATTACTGCTTCACATGTTTTAGAAGCTATTATAATAAACTGTAATAAACTATAAATAAAGTTATAACTTTAGTGAAGTGTGTAAATGAAACGTATGGGTGAGGGAATCTAATGAGAAATATGATATCTTAATGACAGACTATTTCACCCAAAATAAGAAAGTTAAAAAAAAAAGAGGCTGGGTGCAGTGGTTCACGCCTTAATCCCAGCACTTTCGGAGGCTGAGACGGGCAGATCACAAGGTCAGGAGAACGTTTTGGCCAACATGGTGAAACCCTGTCTCTACTAAAAGTAGCTGGCGGTGGTGGTGCATGCCTGTAGTCCTAGCTACTCTGGAGGCTGAGACAGGAGAATTATTTGAACCCGGGAGGTGCGGAGGCTGCAGTGAGCCGAGATCACGCCACTGCATTCCAGCCTGGGCAATAAGAACGAAAAAGAAACCTCAGTGTCGAATAAAGGCTAAAACTAATATTTTCTGCCTATACTCAATAAGCATTCCATGATTTACTATCAATCTATCAAATCCATAGACAGGCTCATTTATCATTTGGATTAGCTGACCAGTAGCCAGATAGGCCAAGTTCTGTCTCTGTTTGGTTTTCCATCTGCTTTTAGTAACCATGAGCAAACCATTTAAACTATGTTCTTTTATCTTTTTTCCTGGAATGTAAATAATTATACTTATCTTCTTCATGACTATCAGTGAATTGTAATCCTGAAGTGATTCTAAATCCCTATATTTTGGAAAATGAACATAATATATAGATATGATTGTGTTATAATGCTATGGTAGACAAAGCTTTTTAAACTTTTCTCAAGGTAAAAAGCACTCTCAGACAATCAAGAAAGCATATTCAACATTTTTCCATTGTAACCTTGCCATAGGTGCTAGTAAGAATTTTGGAATTCTAGTCATTGAAATAGGGTGACATGCATAAAATCCTTGTTAATGTAGTAACTTGGTATTCAGCATGGGCTATGCAGTATTTTATTTCTTTGGCTTCAATATTTGAATTAATATTTCATGTTTTTGTTAGATGACATAAATTATTTACAACAGTATCAAATCTCTAGTTTTTTAAAAAGACGATCTTACTCTTCTCTGATGGTCAATTTTTGTCACAGCATCATGAATTTCCTGAAACTATAGAAGCAAAACTAGAAGATGTGGATGAGGAAATTAATGTTGAAAATCTGGAAAGCCAGAAGAAAACTGTGGGAGATGATGAAAGTGTTTCTGCAGGTGACCACAGTGAAACAGAAGGAGCAGAAAGAGCCAATGATGGCTCAGCTGAAACCATTGAAAAGGTATGATGAGAAAAAAAAAAGGTATGATGTTAGGTGCTTAAATCCTGAGATGCTGAGAGAAAACATATGGGTTTCCTGGTTTCTGCAGAGGACAAATTCCAGCTGCCTTTGGGATCAGAAATACTTCCATGAATATCTTCATTCATGTGCCATAGGAGAAAGGCCTTGGCTAATTTGTAAGTCAGGCAAACTTTGTCTCTAGCACACTTTCTTTTTTTTTTCTTACTGTACTTTAGGTTCTGGGATACATCATGCAGGATTGTTGCATAGGTACACACATGGCAAGGTGGTTTGCTGCCTCCATCCCCCCGTCACCTACATCTGGCATTTCTCCCCATGTTATCCCTCCCTGACCTCCCCACCCCTCTATGGTCCCTCCCTTGACCCCCTCCAACAGACCCCAGTATGTGATGCTCCCCTCCCTGTGTCCATGTGTTCTCATTGTTCAACACCTGCCTATGAGTGAGAATATGCGGTGTTTGATTTTCTGTTCTTGTGTCAGTTTGCTAAGCATGATGATTTCCAGATTCATCCATGTCCCTACAAAGGACACGAATTCATCGTTTTTTATGGCTGCATAGTATTCCATGGTGTATATGTGCTACATTTTCCTTGTCCAGTCTGTCGTCGATGAGCATTTGGGTTAGTTCCAGGTCTTTGCTATTGTAAACAGTGCCACTATGAACATACATGTGCATGTGCATGTGTATTTATAATAGAATGATTTATAATCCTTTGGATATATACCCGGTAATGGGATTGCTGGGTCAAATGGAATTTCTATTTCTAGGTCCTTGAGGAAGTGCCACACTGTCTTCCACAATAGTTGAACTAGTTTACACTCCCACCAACAGAGTAAAAGTCTTCCTATTTCTCCACATCCTCTCCAGCATCTGTTGTCTCCAGATTTTTTAATGATCGCCATTCTAATTGGTGTGAGGTGGTATCTCAATATAGTTTTGATTTGCATTTCTCTAATAATCAGTGATGATGAGCATTTTTTCATATGTTTGTTGGCTTCGTATATGCCTTCTTTTGAAAAATCTGTTCATATCCTTCTCCCACTTTTAGATGGGTTTGTTTCTTTTTTTTCTTGTAAATCTGTTTTAGTTCTTTGTAGATTCTGGATATTAGCCCTTTGTCAGATGGGTAGATTGCAAAAATTTTTTCCCATTCTGTTGTTTGTGGGTTCACTCTAATGATTGTTTCTTTTGCTGTATAGAAGCTCTGGAGTTTAATTAGGTCCCGTTTGTCTATTTTGGCTTTTGTTGCCAATGCTTTTGGTGTTTTAGTCATGAAGTCCTTGCCTATGCCTATGTCCTGAATGGTTTTGCCTAGATTTTCTTCTAGGGTTTTTATGGTGTTAGGTCTTATGTTTAGGTCTCTAATCCATCTGGAGTTAATTTTAGTGTAAGGTGTCAGGAAGCGGTCCAGTTTCTGCTTTCTGCACACTGCTAGCCAGTTTTCCCAACACCATTTATTAAACAGGGAATCTTTCCCCATTGCTTGTTTTTGTCAGGTTTGTCAAAGATCAGATGGTTGTAGATGTGTGGCATTGCTTCCAAGGCCTCTGTTCTGTTCCATTGGTCTATGTCTCTGTTTTGGTACCAGTACCATGCTGTTTTGATTACTATAGCTTTGTAGTATAGTTTGATATCAGGTAGCATGATGCCTCCAGCTTATTTCTTTTTTCTTAGGATTGTCTTGGCTATGTGGGCTCTCTTTTGGTTCCATATGAAGTTTAAGGTGGTTTTTTTCAGTTCTGTGAGGAAAGTCATTGGTAGCTTGATGGGGATAGCATTGAATCCATAAATTACTTTGGGCAATATGGCCATTTTCACAATATTGATTCTTCCTAACCATGAGCATGGAATGTTTCTCTATGTGTTTATGTCCTCTCTTATTTCCTTGAGCAGTGGTTTGTAGTTCTCCTTGAAGAGGTCCTTTACATCCTTTGTTAGTTGTATTCCTAGGTATTTTATTCTCTTTGTAGCAATTGTGAATGGGAGTTAGCTCATGATTTGGCTCTCTGTTAGTCTGTTATTGGTGTATAGAAATTCTTGTGATTTCTGCACATTGATTTTGTATCCTGAGACTTTGCTGAAGTTGCTTATCAGTTTAAGGAGATTTGAGGCTGAGATGATAGGGTCTTCTTAATATACAATCATGTCATCTGCAAATAGAGACAATTTGACTTCCTCTTTTCCTAATTGAATACACTTTATTTTTTTTTTTCTTGCCTAATTGCTCTGACTAGAACTTCCAATACTATTTTGAATAGGAGTGGTGACAGAGGGCATCCTTGTCTAGTGCTGCATTTCAAAGGGAATGCTTCCAGTTTTTGCCCATTCAGTATGATATTGGCTGTAGGTTTGTCATAAATAGCTTTTATTATTTTGAGATACGTTCCTTCGATACCTAGTTTATTGAGAGTTTTTAGCATAAAAACCTGTTGAATTTTGTCCCAGGCCTTCTCTGCATCTGTTGAGATAATCATGTGGTTTCTGTCTTTGGTTCTGTTTATGTGGTGGATTACGTTTGTAGACTTGCGTATGTTGAACCAGCCTTGCATCCCTGGAATGAAGCCTATTTGATCATGATGGATAAGCTTTTTGATGTGCTGTTGCAATCTGTTTGCCAGTATTTTATTGAAGATTTTTGCATCTATGTTCATCATGGATATTGGCCTGAAGTTTTCTTTTCTTGTTGAGTCTCTGCCGGGTTTTGGTATCAGGATGATGTTGGTCTCATAAAATGATTTGGGAAGGATTCCCTCTTTTTGGATTATTTGGAATAGTTTCAGAAGAAATGGTACCAGCTCCTCTTTGTACATCTAGTAGAATTCAGCTGTGAACCTGTCTGGACCTGGACTTTTTTTGGTTGGTAGGCTATTAATTGCTACTTCAACTTCAGCCCTTGTTATTGGTCTGTTCAAGGTTTCAACTTCTGCCTGGTTTAGGCTTGGGAGGGTGCAAGTGTCCAGGAATTTATCCATTTCTTTCTGGTTTACTGGTTTATGTGCATAGAGTTGTTTGTAGTAATCTCTGATTGTAATTTGTATTTCTGTGGAGTCAGTGTTGATATCCCCTTTATTGTTTTTTATTGCATCTATTTGATTCTTCTCCCTTTTCTTTTTTATTAATCTGGCTAGCAGTTTATTTTGTTGATCTTTTCAAAAAACCAGCTCCTGGATTTATTGATTTCTTGAAGGGTTTTTTGTGTCTCTGTCTCCTTCAGTTCTGCTCTGATCTTAGTATTTTCTTGTCTTCTGCTAGCTTTTGAGTTTTTTTGACCTTGCTCCTCTAGCACTTTCAATTTTGACGATAGGGTGTCAATTTTAGATCTTTTTTTGCTTCTGTGGTGGGCATTTATTGCTATAAATTTCCCTCTAGAGACTACTTTAAATGTGTCCCAGAGATTCTGGTACGTTGTGTCTAAGTTCTCATTGGTTTTGAAGAACACCTTTATTTCTGCCTTAATTTCATTGTTTATCCAGTTGACATTCAGGAGCCAGTTTTTCAGTTTCCACGAAGTTGTGTGGTTCTGAGTTAGTTTCTTAATTCTGAGTTCTAATTTGATTGCATTGTGGTCTGAGAGACTGGTAGATTTCTGTTCTGCATTTGCTGAGGAGTGATTTACTTCCAATTATGTGATCAGTTTTAGAGTACCTGCCTTGCGGTGCTGAGAAGAATGTATATTCTGTGAATTTGGGGTAGAGATTTCTGTAGATGTCTATTAGGTCTGCTTGGTCCAGATCTGAGTTCAAGTCCTGGATATCCTTGTTAATTTTCTGTCTTGTTGATCTGCCTAATATTGACAGTGGGGTGTTAAAGTCTCCCACTATTATTATTGTGAGGGAGTCAAAGTCCCTTTGTAGGTCATTAAGAACTTGCTTTATGAACCTGGGTCCTCCTGTATTGGGTGCGTATATATTTAGGATCGTTAGTTCTTCTTGTTGCATTGATCCTTTTACCATTATGTAATGGCCTTCTTTGTCTCTTTTGATCTTTGTTGGTTTAAAGTCCATTTTATCAGAGAGTAGGATTGAAACTCCTGCTTTTTTTTTTGCTCTCCATTTGCTTGATAAATCCTCCTCCATCCTTTTATTTTTAGCCTATGTGTGTCCTTGCACATGAGATGGTTTTCTTAAATACAGCACACTGATGGGTTTTGACTTTTTATCCAGTTTGCCAGTCTGTGTCTTTTGATTAGGGCATTTAGTCCATTTACATTTAAGGTTAATGTTGTTATGTGTGAATTTGATCCTGCCATTTTGATGCTAGCTGGATATTTTGCACGTTAGTTGACACATTTTCTTCATTGTGTCGATGGTCTTTACCATTTGGTACATTTTTGGAGTGGCTGGTACTGGTTGCTCCTTTCCTTGTTTAGTGCTTCTTTCAGGAGCTCTTGTAAGTCAGGCCTGGTGGTGACGAAATCTCTTAGCAATTGATTGTCCATAAAGGAGTTTCTTTCTCCTTCACTTGTGAAGCTCAGTTTGGTTGGATATAAAATTCTAGGTTGAAAGTTCTTTTCTTTAAGGATGTTCAATATCAGCCCCTACTCTCTTCCGGCTTGTAGGGTTTCTGCCGAGAGATCCGCTGTGAGTGTGATGGGCTTCCCTTTGTGGGTAACCCAGCCTTTCTCTCTTGCTGTCCTTAGCATTTTTTCCTTCATTTCAACCCTGGTGAATCTGATGATTATGTACCTTGGGGTTGCTCTTCTTGAGGAATATCGTTGTGGTGTTCTCTGTATTTCCTGGACTTGAATGTTGGCCTGCCTTGCTAGGTTGGGGAAGTTTTCCTGGATAATATCCTGAAGAGTGTTTTCCAGCTTGGATTCATTCTCTCCGTCATATTCAGGTACACCTATCAAACGTAGATTAGGTCTTTTCACATAATCCCATATTTCTTGGAGGCTTTGTTCATTTCTTTTCATTCTTTTTTCTCTATTCTTGCCCTCTCATTTTATTTCATTGAATTGTTCTTCCGTCTCTGATATCCTTTCTTCTGCTTGGTCAATTCAGCTATTGAAACTTGTGTATGCTTTGCAAAGTTCTCTTGCTGTGTTTTTCAGCTCCATCAAGTCGTTTATATTCTTGTCTAAGCTGTTTATTCTAGTTAGCATCTTATCTAACTTTTTTTCTAGCTTCTTAGTTTCTTTGCAATGGGTTAGCACATGTTCTTTTGCTCTGAGAAGTTTGTTATTACCCACCTTCTGAAGCCTATTTCTGCCAATTTATCAGACTCATTCTCCATCCATCTTTGATCCCTAGCTGCTGAGTTGTGATCCCTTGGGAGAGGCATTCTCGTATTTGGTGTTTTCATCCTTTTTGTGCTGGTTTCTTCCCATCTTAGTGGTTTTATCTACCTGTGGTCTTTGTAGTTGGTGACTTTCGGATGGGGTCTCTGAGTGGACGTCCTTTTTTGTTGATGGTGAAGCTATTTCTTTCTGCTTCTTAGTTTTCCTTCTAACAGTCAGGCCCCTCTCTTGCAGGACTGCTGGAGGTCCATTCCAGACCCCTCTCACCTGGGGATCACTGGCAGGGGCTGCAGAACAGCAAGGATTGCCACCGGTTTCTTCCTCTGCTACCCTCATCCTAGAAGGGTACCTGCCAGATGTCGGCCTGAGCTCTCTTTTATGAGATGTCTCTTTGGATATATGGGGAGTTGCTTGAGGAGACAGCCTGTCCCTTATAGGAGCTCAAGTGCTGTGTTGGGAGCTCCGCTGTTCCGTGCAGAGCTGCAGGGCAGGTACCTTTAAGTCTGCTGCAGCTCAACTCATAACTGCCTCTTTTCCCAGGTGCTCTGTCCTAGGAAGATTGGCTTTATTTATGTTCCTGTCGTGCTGCTACCTTTTTTCATAGATGCCCTGCCCCACATGGCGTAGTCTAGTCACAGTCTGCCAGCAGAGGTGTTGCTGAGCTGCCGCAGGCTCTGCCCAGCTGCTGTGTGATCTGCCTCGGTAGTGACGGACTGCCTCGGTAGTGGGGGACACACTTCTCCCCACTGAGCTGGACGGTCCTGGGTCTAGCTGCACTTGCTGTGAAACTCTCAATCCAGAGCATTTCAGATTGCTTGTTTTGTGGGGGTGGTACCCACCGAGCCACATCGCCTGGTTCCCCAACTCAGCCCCCTCCCTTTCAGTTGAATGTGTGGCTCTGTCTTCCAGGCGTTCCAGGTGCCAGTTGAAATGGCTACCCAGACTTGTGTGAGTTTCTGTGCACTGAACCAGCAGCAGCTGAAACTGCCACGCTGAAAACTCGTGGCGCTTTTCAGCCTGGGAATCTCCTGATATGGGGGCAGTGAAAACTTGTTTGGAAATGTGGTGAGCACTCACCCTCTGCGCTGTTCTAGCTGGGAACTGCACTCTGGAGCTGTTCCTATTTGGCCTTCTTGGATCACCGTCTAACACACTTTCTAGAATGCTGCTTGGTAGCATTCTGCTTCCCACATGAGTGGAAGTAGAGTGGTATGGGCCAGGATAGTATACTGTTGGAAAATTAACCAAGAAGTTCAGCACCTGGTCCTTGAAATGTTGAAAGTGCAAAGTTAGGAGCCCTGCCACTGGTGGCAGAAATGGGGTGTGTATGTGTATGCACACTTGCTTAAATTTACATGTGTGAATGAATGAAAGCTGGTCACAGCAGTATTTTGAAGTTGTGATCAGTTCTTCAAAGATGCAGTCTAGACAAAAGTATGTATAGAAGGAATAGGAGAAGATATCACTAAGGAAGCAAAAATCACCCTGAAAGTGGAGCTAGAGATGCCCAAAACATAATCTCTTCCATTGGCAGTTTTGACTGAGAGTGATCTTGCTAGGAGATAGTTGGTAGGTTTGAAATCATTCGTTTGCTAACACTACTCTGGATTAACTTCTGAAGTATGGAATTCTGCAACCCAAACTGCATGACATTGTACTGATTCATTTTTGTTTTCAATTTTTGAACCTCTTTTGCAGAACACTGAGTTAGTCATACCTTCTAGTTGATGAAACACTCTCATCATTGCTCTTCTCATGTAAATGTATTCCCTTTTACCTCCATTTCCCCTTCCCCTTTTTCCCTAACATAGACAACCAGTGAAACATACTTGTCATTTTATTTGAATGTGTACTTGTGAAACATGTTTTGTGTACATACATTTTAAATTTACAAATTGATATTTTGCTAAAGGTCATTCTATTCCTTGGTTCCTTCTTTTTCCAAGACTCCTTTCTCTTACTAGGAAAAAAAATATTCTGGCAGTTATTATTTTCTTTCAGAAGGAGAAAATGGTTCTGTTTATAGGGAACATTGATGAGTTCAGGTCAGGGTGGTCTTTAAGATTCTTTAACATAGAAATCATTCAATACTAATTTGACGCTGTAAAATGTTGAGACAAGTCATATGCCAATTAGTGTTCATGAATCTTCTTTGAGGAGAATTCCTGAATCACAGTTTTTTTAATGACACAATTTTACGCTAGGAGGACATTTGCAATCAGTCAGCGTCTAAGGCTCCTCATTTTACAAGAGCTCAGCAAAGTGAAATAACTGTCACATGTTTATGTCATTAGCTAGAGGAAGACTCTGGAACCTGCTTAAAGATTCAGACTAAGTTTTCTAGACCAGCACAAAACTATTTGCTGTTATATTGCTTTGTTATTGTTTATAGAAAGAAAAAGCCAACCTACAGGAACGGGCCGTTTTTGAATACAATGAAAACCTAAAAGGTATGAGCACGTTTGATAACATACATATATACATACATGCACACATATATATGCATATATATGCCATAATTGGGTAATTACAAGCTTACATATCTTTTAATAGTTTTTACTGTCACATGATCCTCATATGAAGCTATGAAATATGTGATACAGGCTTACCTGTTCTTATAAATAACCACCACAGCTTCTTCACATACGAATATTTGCATTATTCATTGCTGCTTACGTGTTAAGGATTTGTTTTTGTTTTTGTTTTTGAGACAGAGTTTCGCTCTTGTTACCCAGGCTGGAGTGCAATGGTACAATCTCGGCTCATCGTAACCTCTGCCTCCCGGGTTCAAGTGATTCTTCTGCCTCAGCCTCCTGAGTAGCTGGGATTACAGGCGTCTGCCACTATGCCTGGCTAATTTTTGTGTTTTTAGTAGAGATGGGCTTTCGCCATGTTGGCCAAGCTGGTCTCAAACGCCTGACCTCAAGTGATCTTCCCGCCTTGGCCTCCCAAAATGCTGGGATTACAGGTGTGAGCCACCGCACCTGGCTGGTGTTAAGAAATTTAAGTAGCCTTTTTACTACCTTTTTTCTCTCTATTTGATCAGTATTATTAAATCAAGCTTTTGCCCCAAATTCCAATTTATATTTCTAGTGAGCACTGCCAGACTCCATTGCCTAAGCAAGTTGGGACAACTGGGCTGGCCTAAAGCCACAGCGGTCACCCAGTTATTCCCTCCCAGGGGCCCAGACCTGAGTCTGATCTTACTATAGACACTGAGGAGAAGTTCTTTCCTAAGCTTATCTATTAGTGTCAGAAAACAGGTGCTGTGGAATAGGGGCGACTGTGATTGCTCTTGAAATCTACATAATCTAGACCCAGATCATCTGTGTTTCTGCAGTACGACTCCCACATTGTTTCCACACCATCACACTGCAGTATATATTTGACCGTGTTCTCATAAAAAATAACTATCTGTAATACTGGATATCATATCCAAACTTAAGCTGAGGAAGGAATACTTTCCTTCATCCTGTTCCTTTTAACTTCTGCCACAAAAGTAGTACGTTTTAGAATATTTTAGGCAAGTGTTAAAAAAATGTATCACCTCTAAGTATTCTTAACATATAGCCTAAAGTGCTACAAAGAAATTAAATATAAACTTTAAGTAGTTGATTATATAAAATTAAAACAATGAATATGCCTTACAAGTATACTTTAAAGATAATTATTCAGATATAGAACATGTGGATTAATTTGAAACACCAAAAAATAGAATGTCTGTTTGAGTATAAAGAATGTAATCATAACTAGGTTAATTTTTAAAGTAATTTGTATTTTACAGAAGTCTTCTCTAACATTTGCTATTACCTTTGTAGCAATATTTGGATACTGGTCATCTAAACATTGACAGTTTTGGTGAGGTAATTCTGGGCTTTTCACTTTAAGCCAACTTTTCAGGAAATATGCAGTGTAGGATATTGTCCACTACTCCAGTGGTGAGCCCTTTTAGTATCATCCCACAACTCAGGGTTCATAGAGTTTCACTGAGAGCATCAGGTCTTTTCTTTTTCCTATTAGTTAAAAGTAGTATTTCTGAATGATCCAATTGTAGGAAACATACTTGATCATGCCAAAAGCAGTTCATTAGAAATCCTAGAAAATAAAGAATCAACACCAAGGAAAGACATGAAGAAAACAAAGGTAAGTGAAATGAATTATCCTTTTTAATGCTAAGACCAAAGTATTGAATTATTCCTTTTACTTTTCATGTGGCGAGTCACACAATTTAACTGTCTTAATATGAGTTTTTATGGCCCGAAAACCTGAAGAATTTCAGGTGGTGTCGCATTTTTTTTTTTTTTTATGTTTGAGATGGAGGTTTGCTGTTGTTACCCAGGCTGGAGTGCAGTGGTGTGATCTCGGCTCACCGCAACCTCCGCCTCCTGGGTTCAAGCAATTCTTCTGCCTCAGCCTCCTGAGTATCTGGGACTACAGGCATATGCCACCATGCCCAGCTAATTTTTGTATTTTTAGTAGAGACAGGGTTTCACCATGTTGACCAGGATGGTCTCAATCTCTTGACCTTGTGATCCACCCGCCTCGGCTTCCCAGAGTGCTGGGATTATAGGCATGAGCCACTGCGCCTGGCCTTGCATATTTTTAATATACTACTTTTCCTTTGGTTGGCATTAGAATGATGATCTTTTTTTCATCCTTTTACTTTAACTTATGCTTTAGATGTGTCTCTTATAAATGGCCTATACAGCTGGATTTTGTCTTTGAAATTTTTAACATGCATACCTAAAATCTAAAGCTCATCAGTGTTCCTATATTTTTCCCAAATAATGCCAGGATCTTAGAAGAATTTTCTTGCCTATCACCCCTTCTTTCTTATTTTAAAAGTTATAGTACCCAGTGTTTAAAATTTTTTAACATCACAAATCATATGTTATTTGTATGTTTTATAACACTTTTTTACTCAGATGTCCCTTCTGGAATTCTTAATTCTTTCTGAAGAAATCTTTTGGAAGTTCCTATCACAGATGTCTGTTGACAGTTAAAACTTTCAGTTTCTGTTCACTTGAAAAGATCTTTATTTTACCATAGTTCTTAAATGATAATATGGCTGGTTGACAGCTATTTTCTCTTAGTATCTGCTCCCATTATTGCCGTCTATAATTTTGTTTTAGTATAATTGCTGATAACTTGGTATATAAACTGCCATTTCTCTATGGCTGCTTTTTAGATTGTCTTTGATGTGTTTCAGTTTACTATGAGATGCTTAAGTATGGATTTTTTTTTTTTTTTTTTTTTTTTGAGATGGAGTTTCACTTTTGTTGTACAGGCTGGAGTATAGTGGCACGATCTTGGCTCACCGCAACCTCTACCTCCTGGGTTCAAGCAATTCTCCTGCCTCAGCCTCCCAAGTAGCTGGGATTACAGGCATATGCCACCACACCTGACTAATTTTGTATTTTTAGAAGAGACAGAGTTTCACCATATTGGTCAGGCTGGTCTCAAACTCCTGAACTCAGGTGACCCACCCCCCTGGGCTTCCCAAAGTGCTGGGATTATAGGCCTGAGCCACTGTGCCCAGCAGGTATGGAGTTTTTAATTTTAACTTACTTGGAATTTATTATGACTCTTGAATCTGAGAATTCATGTCATTTATCATATTTTTAAAAATTCTCTTTCATTATATATTTGAATATTTTCTCTCCCCTTTCAAATTCTGATATAAAACTTTTTATTTTATGGTACATATCTTTTATTGTCAATTTCATGTTTTCCATGTCTAAGTGATATTCTGGGTAATTTCAGGGCTTTCATTAATTTCATAGTTTCTCTTTAGCTGAGACTACTTGGCTATATAACCCACCTATTGAGTTTTAATTTCAGTGATCACATCTTTCACATTTTAAGTGAAGTTGTATTTTTGTTCTTTTTCAAATCAATCTGGTCTTTTAAAATCAGTGCCCTGTTTTATGCTTTCGTTTTTTTATTCTAGTACTTCAAGCATGCTTAGTTTATATTCTGTATTTAGTAATTCCAATGTCATTCTTAGGAGTCTAAATATGTGTGTTGCTTTGGCTGACTTGCTAATGGTGATTTGTTTCCATTTGTGTTTTGAAATTTGTGTTGTGAGTTCTTGTTTCAGTGGGACTTTTTTGTGGAAATCCTTGAAGGCCTGAGTTAGAGTAAGTCTATCTATAGGGAGTTTTCATTCACTTTATTAGCCCTGGAGTGACTGAAGGACCACTGTAATTTCCTTTCTCAGTTAAGGGTTGACCACAATATTTGCAGATAGACTTATATTAAGGGCATAGTACTTAGAAAGTCCTCACATTATGTAGGGGTCTCAGTTCCAGTTCCCCTCATTTTGTGAGATCAAATTGTTTCAAACTTAAAAGTCTAAGTTATGAGTCAGCAGATACTATTTTAGTTCTTAATCACCTCTGAGACTTTCTGCTCCTTCTTTCTTGTTTGGTCTACAAGGATATTTCCCTTAGTTTTTTCGGAGATTACCTGTACATTATAAAATTCTATTTTTTATACTTCATCAGCATTTCTTGGTATTTTATAGCGGCAGACTTTTTCAAGTTGTGTATTTCTTCATCATAGCAGGGACAGAAGTTCTTCCATGTCAACCCGTAGATCCTTTTTCTAGACTCTTACTTTTTGGATTACCGCTTTTTACCCTAGTTTCTCCATTCTTTAAAGCTAGAGGCAAGCTGTTATTATTGGCACCATTTGTTTTTCTGGAAGAGCCAAGTTTTCACCTGGTTTTTGTTTCCTGTTTTTTTGTTTTGGCATCTTGTCAAAACCATTGTTTGTGTTACCACTCTTCAAGAGTCCTATTTTCTTTCTGGCTACATTCTCAAAGGGCCTAAATCAAATGAAACGTTTGTCATCTTACTTGATCTCTTCTGCATGTGGCCCTGTTGGCCACTCCCTTCTTGATGTATTTTTCTCTCTTGATTTCTGAACTGCCTATTTTCCCAATTTTGCACCTACAAACCTTGGTCCTTGGTGCTAGCTCCTCTTCTCCTGCTTGCCTCTCACTCTGCTCTTTTTGTCTCTTTTTTTACATTCTCTTTTCTACCTGCCTGGAATCCCTGGGTTATTGGGGCTACTTTCATCTCTCATCTATTATCTATATTCTATGTATCTGTAGCCCTAGCCTCCCTTGAGCAGAAGCTCCATATATTTGACTGCCTGCTCAGACCCACACACAGGGCTCACACAGCCATCATTTGGTAGCACTAGCTTTTTGCTAGAAGTTCTTGTCTACAGGAATGGGGAGGTACATCGTCCTCCTTCAGAATATTACAATACAAATTCACTGTAGCTACCATACACTGAGAATGACAGACATGTCCTGAAAACGACCCCTCCTGGATACATTTAAAAATTACAATAGGTAATATTCTAGTTTTTATGTATTTTCCTCTTACAACTTAACAAAGTAAAACATTAAATTTGTTCTTTGAAGAAAAAGATAATATATCACCAAGGTGTTGATGGTGTTGAATGTTAGACCCTGAAAGGTCTTATTTTAGGGTGGAATCCTGACTGCATTTTGGTGAAAGGAAAAATACTAGCAGATGCCATAGTACACATGTGGTGCCCCATAAGAGATGATGAAATCATGTTCATGCTTGTTGAAAATGATACACCCTAAATACTGTTAAGTGAATGATTCATTTGCGGAAATGAATATTTTGTGTGTGGTTTTTTCCTAGCTTTTTCTAAAATTCAAAAGGGTGCCCTCGAACAGTGAGCTACTCCCAGAGATAAAACCCGTAGAAGATCAAATCATTTTAAAAAGCAATAATAAAGATGCCGGCCAGAACCACGTGAGTGAGAATAGTAAGAATATTCCACCAGCAAACACAGAGAGAAGATCAAAATCCTGTACAGTACTATAAATATATATTTATGTTTTCACATCACCAAGCATACTGTCATTTATACTTGAAAAACATTATAACTTATGAAGGAAATTTTCTGGTAGTAGTCTTTTAAAGATATAGGTTCATATGTTTTATTTGATCTCTATCAGTATGACCAGGTTTGATATTTATTTATGCTAATATTTTTGACATGTCATTTCAAAATATGCGTATCTCAAATTCTCTAAGTGTTGTGGCCTTAACTGTTCAGTGTTGCAATAAAAAGTATATTTTTATATGTGGAAAATTGAAATAAGATATTTCTTGGTTTTTACTAAACAATTTTACTTCTTTATAATTTTATAAGGCAATATTTGCAATCTCATGACACTGTAACAGTTTTCAATGTATTTGCAGTTTTCACAAAGCTGAGGTAAAATTGTTTATAATGAACATATTTCAATAAACTGTATCTGGTCAGTTCCACTGTTAAAATTAATGAGTATTAATAAAATTTGGAGGTTCTTGGCATTATCAGTTCACAAAATGGGGGCAAAAAGTATAATTTTAAAATATAGAAGTATGCAAAATGCATTTACCCCTGAGTAAAAAAATTTCAGTGCAACTGTGTAAATGGTACATCTGTGGAAAACTGAGTACAGAAGTTTCTTTGCTTCCCACTCCTTTCTTTAGAGAAGTGACTTGTCATGAAAACATTGCAGATTATGTGGTATCATCTGGAGTGTTTGACCATGCCACAGATCACCGTCATAGGAGAGATGAACATGGCTAGCCTTGCTCATTTCGACTGTCTGTGGCACTGACAGTAGTAACCATGTTTGGTTCAGTCACACAGTGCTCTGCCACAAAGAATAGGAAGGATAAATCTGCTAAGTCTTGTGTCAGTCCATTTTTGTGTTGCTATAAGGAAATACCTGAGGCTAGGTAATTTATAAAGAAAAGACTCATGGTTCTGTAGGCTGTACAGGAAGCTTAGTGGCATCTGCTTAGCTTCTGGTGAGGCTTCAGTTAGCTTTCACTCATGGAAGAAAGCAAAGCAGGAGCAGGCACATCACATGGCAGGTGAAAGAGGAAGCAAGAGAGAGAGAGGGTGGAGGTGCCACATTCTTTTAACCAGTCAGATGTCACATGAACTCTAAGTGAGAACTCACTCATTATGGGGGAGGAAAGCACCAAGACATTCATGAGGGATCTGCTCCCATGACCTAAATACCTCCTACCAGGCCCCACCTCCAACATTGGGGATTACATTTCAAGGTGACATTTAGAGGAAGCAAACATCCAAACCATATCAAGTCTACTCTGATAGAAACATTGTTTGTTTATGCTATCAGGTACTACTTACTCAGTAGAGCCAACTGTCTTCATTTTCCCCATTCTAGCTTGTAAATAAAACATTTTATTCTTCATTCACAGTGACCATTGCCTCATTTAAAAAAAGAAACTTCATCTTTGCATTTCATGCACGGGGGTTGTAAGGATGTTAGTTCAGAATAGATGTGATTTTGAAATCTTAATAGTTTTCTGTGTAAATGTTACAGTTAGTAGAATTTTTATTTTATTAAAGGTAAATACAATAAAAAGTGGCTATTGCAACGATGGTACAATATTGCAAAAATACTAAAATATAAACTATAGGAGTCAAGTGGAAGTAAAGCTCATAGGTGGTAGTAAGATATGCCAATTGTGGTAGGTAGAAATCTAAGATGACCCCCAAGGTTCTCACCTGCCCTGAATAATCCCCTCCTCATGAGTGTGGATTGGACCAGTGAATATGATGGCATGTCACATCCTTGCTTAGGTTACATTATATAGAAAAGATAAAAGATTTTGCAAATGTAATTAAAATTTCTTGTCAGTTGACTTGAAATTAAGCAAAAAAGAGATAATCCTAAGTAGCCATGACCTAATCAGAGAGCCATTTCTAAGAGGCTCTAAAGGCCTGACATGGTAAGAAGCCAGAGAGATTCAAAACAGCAGACATGCTCTCCTGTTGGGCTTAAAGAAGCCGGCTATCATATTTATGGAGAGGGCCATGTGCCAGGAAGTGGTGGACAGCCTTTAGGATTGGAAAGCCTCAGTCCTACAACTGCAAGAAACTTAATTCTGCCAGCATCCAATGAGCCTGGAAGGGGAACCTGAATCTCAGATTGGAACACAGCCCTGGCTGGCACCTTGGTTACAGCCTTCCAAGACCCTGAGCAGAGGACCCAGTGGAGCAGTACTCAGACCATTGACCCATAAAAACTGTGAGATAATAAATACACGTAGTATTAGTCCACTAAATTTATGGTAATTTGTTATGCAGCAGTAAAAAACTAGTAGTACTTGTATTATGGGAAAGAACCTGTCTGTATGGTGGATTTCCTCATCAAAGCCAGCAAGCAAGAGTCAATAAGTCTGCTAACAAGACAGAGGTCATAATTTTAGGTTACATGATCATGAAAGTAACATCCATCTTTGTCAAATTCTGCTGGCTAGAAGCAAGTCACAAGTCCCACCCACACTCAAAGTGAAGTGAAGGGATAGCACAAGGGCATGAATACTAGAAAGCAAGGATCTTGAAGACCATCTTAGCACCTCCCCACTGTACTGGTCATTCTGCTGGTCATTCAAAAGGAGAAAAGGGCAGCTTAGAGACCAAGGAAATCAAATAGCTTTTAGGCAAATAGCTTATTTCCAAAGAAAGGATTATGTCAAAACACTTGGAGGAGGCACATGAGTCAAACCTGACCAAGCAAATGAAGTATCCCTGCTTTGTTGGAGGTCTCAAAACAATTTATACTTTGTGGAAAATCATCAACACCAAGAGACAATTTTAATAATAAGAGTTAATATGTTTCTAAAAACCACTGTAGAAACATACCAGCCATCTGCCCATGGGCTTTGAATACTTGCATTATATTTCTTTTCTAAATTGAGTTCCCTGTCTGGCATTTACATTGAATACTTAACAAGTACCTCCTATATGCCAGATGTTATGCCAGAAACTAAGAAAACAGAAAGTTACAGTTACATGTAAGTGAAATTAAGAAAATGGGATGTGACTCTGATTATCAGTAGGAGATATAGCAATTTGAAAACCTATTTTCTAAGTGAATGGAAAGGAGATTAATGGACACTAAACTTAAAAAACAACAAAAAAAAACTATATCTGAGAACTCTTTAAAAACACAGAAGAGATAATTAATAGAATTGAATATAATTATCAATTCATATTAGTTTCAAAAATAAATGGAGCTGCATTAATTTTATCCGTAAATGCAGCTTTAACTTTATTTATCTATCTAGCTCTCTATTTAAGACAGGGTCACAAATAAACTCTGTCACCCAGGCTGGAGTGCAGTGGCACAATCTCGGCTCACTGCAACCTCTATGTCCCAGGCTCAAGTGATCCTTCCACCTCAGCACCCGAAGTAGCTGGGATTACAGGCACACACTACCATGAGTAACTAATTTTTGTATTTTTTTCATAGAGATGGTGTTCGCCATGTTGCCCAGACTATTCTTAAACTCCTGGGCTCAAGCAATCTGCCTGCCTGGACCTCCCAAAGTGCTGGGATTACAGGTGTGAGCCACCACACCTGGCTGCCCTTACTGATTAACTTTATAGCTTTACAAAAAATTAAATGGTTTCTTCTAATCCTGAAACTACTCGCAATTGTTATCTTTTCTATTAATTCCTTTCTCCTCTCTATAATGATATTATTTTAGACTTTCTTGTTGACCTTAATGGGACCTGAAAAATAGAATCCATTGACTTGGGTACTAGGGAGTCATTGACATTGTTCAGATATATTATGGATCAAATATTAGATATTAATTTTTTAAATAGCAGTGATAAGATTTTTAGGTCTTAGAGCATGCAAATCCATGTCAAAACATTTAAGATAAAAGAAAATTAAGAAAAGATAATTTTGAAAGGTGCTTATATATATACTAGTTTCCCAGGGCTGCCTTAACGAAGTATTACAAACTGGATGGCTTAAAACAGCAGATCTGTGTTGCCTCACAGTTCTGGAGGCCAGAAGTCTGAAGTCACGGTGTTGGCAGAGATGCTCCCTCTGAAGGCACAATGGAAGGGTCTGTTCCAAATGTCTCTCCTAACTTCTGGTAGTCTCAGGCATTCCATGGCTTGTAGATGTATCACTGTAGTCTTTTGTCTTCATGCCATCTTCCTTCTGTGTGTATTTGTGTCCACATTTCTTTCCCCTTTTTATAAGGATACCAGCTGTAATGGATTAGAACCCACCCTAATTATTCCTTTTAACTAGATTCTCTCTCTAAAGACCCTGTTTCCAAATAAGATTACATTCTGAGTCCCTGGGAGTTAGGACTTCAACATATCTTTTTTTTGGGGGACAAAATTCAACGCATATCAGTGCTTCAGTTTGACAGTTACACATCATACCACGAAAACCCTTCAGTTGTTTATAGTGTCTAGTCTCTTAAATCTCAGATTTTAAGCAGGAAATGAGAGTTAAAGAATTGACTAGAAAAGTGATCATTCTACTAAGGTAATTGAAGTTTCCTATTGCATACAGATGCATACTAAGCCTTCTTTGGAGTGTGGGGAGTCAGGATAATGAGGTAGTTAGCAACTATTAAACAGTGAAGTAAGATGTTTCTGTTGGAAGAAGCTACAGTAAAGTTCAGAGACAGCAGACAGATCTGATAAGCAGTCCCTCTAACAATTGTGATAGAGGACTACTTTGGCATAGTGTTACTGTACAATACTAATCACCGAAAACATCAGGAAATGTTATCCTAACCCTAAAAATATTCACTAAAACTACAACATGAAAGCTTATCTGGCCATGGCAAGCTGCATTCCCAAATAGTTCCACTTCTATTTTCATCTGGTATGTATATTACGTATATTATAACAGATGAGATGTCTTAAGTAGCAGTGGGCTAGAGAACTGTATCTAACTTTAAGGACTGTGTAAGTGACAATAAGATACTTTTTATTTTTACTTAAAAAAGATCTTATTGGCCAGGCGCGGTGACTCATACCTGTAATCCCAGCACTTTGGGAGGCTGAGGCAGGTGGATCACCTGAGGTCAGGAGTTCAAGACCAGCCTGACCAACATGGAGAAACCCGTCTCTACTAAAAAATGCGTAATTAGCCAAGCGTGGTGGCGCATGCCTGTGATACCAGCTACTTGGGAGGCTGAGGCAGGACAATTGCTTGAACCCAGGAGGTGGAGGTTCTGGTGAGCCAAGATCGCATCACTGCATTCCAGCCTGGGCAACAAGAGTGAAACTCTGTCTTAAAAAAAAAAGAAAAGGAAAAGAAAAAAAAAGAAAGATCTTATCTGGTTCAGTGGTAAACATCTTTTCCAAGGTGAACAACTTTTTAATATTCTAGAAAATCTTTTGAGGTTTAGAAGCAATCTGTCCAAGTAATTTGTTCAGAACTTGTCAAAATAGTAGAACACTGCTTTTAAAGTTTTTACAGAATTTTCCCTGTGGACACAAAGGTTATTACAACAGAAAAGTTTTCTATTGTAATGTTTTTAGCCTATAATTACTTAAAAAGCATTAAAATTCTGTGCATATGAACTTTGACTTTATAGGTAACATATTTTCCAACTTGCAATCAGATTTATATCGACTCCTTAAATATAGTTATTTAATTTAGTGCATATATAGCAATTAAGAATTAGAAAAGTAATATAAAAGCTTACTCCAATTGGAGAAAACTTTAAGCAAAAGATGGATGTATAAGTTGATGTCCTCAGTAATTACTAGATAATATATGACTTTAGAAATTAAAGCTAGAAAATTTAAATATGAAACTTGTTTATTTAAAGTTAATCTGTTGTGGGTTTTTTTGGGGGGGAGGGTGCGCAGAAACTGTTTATTGAGTGGCAGGCACAGGAAAGGTAGCTGGCTGCGATGTGGAAGAGGGGTTGGCAGGTCATGCCAGGGTGCTGTGGGCATCTGGCAGCGAGGGCCACACCCCCATCCTAGGGGGATGGCACAAGCTCACTATGATAGGAGCAGCAAGGAGCCAGCCAGAGGAGGGGGCAGTCACGACCCCCAGGATCCTGGGCAAGAAGTGGCAGACGAACTTGGCACAGGGGCCTAGGGTGAGGGGGACTGGGGGCTGGGTATTCTGCGGGGAATGGGAGGGGATCATGTCTGTGGGGTGGAGTAGAGACTGTGGTGGTGGCCGCCTGTTGTGGTTTTTAAAAACTTTTTATTATGGAATATTTCAAATATACAAAAAAGTATAATAAATACCCATGAAACCATCACGTAGATCTTCCACTTATACTTTGCCATGTTTGTTTTGTATTTTAGCTAGACATCCTGACATTCGAACCCTAAATATATCAGGATGCATTTCAACAAATGACATTTTGTGCATTTTCCTGTGTAGCCGCAATGCTCGTATCTTGCCTAACAAATTTAGCAATAATTTTCTAATGTCAACTGCTATCCAATCTTATATTCACATCTTCCTTGCTCTTCTCAAAATGTCTTTTACAAGCTGGTTCATTTAAACGAAATCAATCAAGGTCCATGCACTGCATTGGTTTGTTAGTCTTTTAAACCTCTTTCAATCTAGAAGAGTTCTCTCCCCATATATTTTTTTTCATGTCATTGTACAAACGGGTACAGTTGTCTTGTAAAATGTAATCATGCATTTAAAAGCAAGTCTCTAGATTTCTGGTAATTCCCAGTAAATGGTTCAGACCGTGTTACCACTGGGGACAGATAGAAAAGTTGGACAAAAGTGTATATATTAAAACAAATTTGAAAGTATCAGAATGCTATCAGGACAGTAAAGAATTATGAAGTCCGGCTCACCTGAGGTCGGGAGTTTGAGGCCAGCCTGGCCAACATGGTAAAACCCTGGCCCTACTAAAAATACAAAAAAAAATTAGCCAGGCGTGGTGGTGTGTACCTGTTATCCCAGCTAATCAGGAGGCTGAGGCAGGAGAATCACTTGAACCCGGGAGGTGAAGTTTACAGTGAGCCAAGATTGAGCCACTGCACTCCAGCCTGGGTAACAGATTGAGACTCCATCTTAAAAAAAAAAAAAGTCAAAATTTGGGAGAGGAATGAAGCCAAAATGTGCCTGGCACATGGGGCTGCTTTTCACCAAGAGGTATTAGTTGTTTCTAAAATTTAATATTTTCAAGGAATTAATACAAAAGAGTGAGGATTTTAGTAGAAAAATGGAAGCTGCAAAAAAATAACCAATTTTAAATTCTAGAACTAAATACAAGCAGTAAAATTAGGACATCAATGCGTGGAATTACTGATACATTGATGGAAAGAAAGTAAACTGAAATAGTCCAGAAGAAAATATGATGTGAGAGAAAAAGCAACATACAAAAGATAGTTGTTGAGACATTTGTAGTAGTATTACAAGGTCAAACATATGTGTAATTAGAATCCCAAAAAGAGAATAGAGAATGGAACAAAAGCAATAGTTGAAGAAAAATTTCAGAGAACTTTTCACAGCCCAAAGACTCAAGAGGCACTAAAAACCCCAAGCAAGAAAAATATAAAACAACGCCAATTCAATTCATAATAAAATTACTTAACACCTGTACTGGAGTGTGACTCCATTGTTGATGTTCATTGACAAGTTTTAAGCCTACCCCTTCCTGTTTCCCTCTGCCCTACATCTGGGCAAGCTGATAAGAAACCCCTGGTGCTCCCTCCTCTGGTAGTAGCTGGAAGTTCAAAACTTCAGCCTGCATGCAGGAACCTTTATCCCAGCCCCACCCCTCAATTACCATAAAAATCCCAAGCCAGTCTTCTTTCTCTATTTTCTCAGGCCATTTTTCCACCAGTTTAGGATGTGTGCATGCCTGCTTTCCCCAGTAAGACTCATTATACATGTAATAAACATTTTCATACCTTCTGGATGTGTAGGACATCATCATAAGTAAGTCTTATGTTGGGGAGAAGATCCATGCCAACTCTGTAAAGTGACCACAGCACCACCAAACATAAAAATATTGAAAGCTATCAGGAAGAATGGCATATTGAAAGGAACACTATGAAGACATAACTGACTTCTCAGCAGAAACTGTGAAAGCCAAAAGGTAATGTAATTTTTTTAATGTAATGAAAGAAAACAGGCCAGGTGTAGGGCTCGTGCCTGTAATCCTAACACTTTGGGAGGCCGAAGCAGGAGGATCACTGGAGCCCAGGAGTTTGAGACCAGCCTGGGTAACATGGCAAAAACCCATCTCTACAAAAAAATACAAAAACTAGCCAGGAGTGGTGCTGTGCTTTTGTCGTCCTAGTTACTTTGGAGGCTGAGGTGGGAGGATCGCTTGGGCCCGGGAGGTCAAGGCCACAGTGAGCCAAGATCATTCCACTGCACTCCAGCCTGACCAAGAGAGTGAGACCCTGTCTTAAAAAAAAATAAAAATAAAAAGCCTGCCAAGTTATAATTCCAGATCCAGAGAAAATTTATTTCAGAAATGTAGGTAGAGACATTTTAAAACAAAAAGTGATATTTCAAAGGGATACCTGCACCCCCATGTTTATTGCAGCACTATTTACAATAGCAAAGATATGACAGAAAAGCAGAAGATCAAACACCGCATGTTCTCACTCATAGGCGGGTGTTGAACAATGAGAACACATGGACACAGGGAGGGGAGCACTACACACTGGGGTCAGTTGGGGGGAAATAGGGGAGGGGCGGTGGGGGGTGGGGAGATAGGGAGAGATAGCAAGGGGAGAGATGCCAGATATAGGTGATGGGGAGGAAGGCAGCAAATCACACTGCCACGTGTGTACCTATGCAACAATCTTGCATGTTCTTCACATGTACCCCAAAACCTAAAATGCAATAAAATAAATAAATGGAAAAAAAAAGATATGAAATCAACATAAATGTTTATTATCAGATAGATAGGTGGAATGCTGTGTACATATACACAAAGTAATATTATTCATCCACCAAAAAGTGTAAGATCCTGTTATTTGCAGCAACATGGATAGAACTGGAGGTCATTATGTTAAGTGAAATAAGCTAGGCCCAGAAAGACAAATTTCACATATTCTCACTCATGTGTGGGGGCTAAAAATGTTGATTTCATAGAGATAGAAAGTAGAAAGAGGCTGGGACAGGTGCATAGAAAGAGAATGAAGAGAGGTTGGTTAATGGTACAAACGTGTAAGATGTACAAACATGTAGAGAGAAGGAACAAGTTCTAATGTTCAATTGTAGAGTAGGGCGACTATATAATTAACAATGTATTGGATATTTCAGTATAGTTAGAGGAGAGGACTTGAAATGTTTCCAATACATAGAAATGATAAATACTTAAGGTGATAGATGCCCTAAATCTGACTTGATCATTGCACGTTCTAAGCATGTAATAAAATACCACATGTATCTCATAAATATGTACAAATATGTATCAATAAAACATTTAAAGACAAAAGGTGATATTTGACACTTGCAGTCTCACACTAAAGTAATATTAGTTCCTTTAAGGCAGTATTCCTCAACCGGGGAGATTTTCCCTCTCCTCACCCCAGTGGACATTTGACAATATCTGTGGACATAGTTGGTTGTCACAGCTTCGGGTGGGGAGGTGGTGAGGAGAATGCTACTGGCATGTAGTGAGTAAAGGACAACAGCACTGTATCCTACAATGCACAGGATAACCCTGAAAACAAAATAATTTTCCATTCCAAAGTGTTAATAACACCAAAGTTAAAAAACCCCTGCCCTCAAGGCCGGGCGCGGTGGCTCACGCCTGTAATCCCAGCACTTTGGGAGGCCGAGGCGGGTGGATCACGAGGTCAAGAGATTGAGACCATCCTGGTCAACATGGTGAAACCCCGTCTCTACTAAAAAAATACAAAGCATTAGCTGGGCATTGTGGCGCGTGCCTGTAATCCCAGCTACTGAGGAGGTTGAGGCAGGAGAATTGCCTGAACCCAGGAGGCGGAGGTTGCGCTGAGCCGAGATCGCGCCATTGCACTCCAGTCTGGGTAACAGGAGCAAAACTCTGTCTCAAAAAAAAAAAAAAATAACAAAAAAAAAAAAAAAAAAAACCTGCCCTCAAGAAAGGAAAACTTAGGTTCACACAAAAACTTGTGTTTTATAGAAGCTCTATTCATAATCTCCAACACCTGCAAACAACACAAATATCCTTCAATACTAATTGGAAAAGCAAACTGTATTAGGTCTGTAATGAAATGCTACTCAGCCTTAAAAAGAAATAAATTGTTGATATCTGCAGCAACTTCAATAAATCTCAAAAGCATTATGCAAAGAAACCAGTCTCAACAGTTTGCCCACTGTATGATTTAACTTCTGTGACAGTCTCAAAAGCACAAAACTGTTAATGATGGATAACAGATCAGCGGTTTCTAGGGTTTAAGGATGTGACTTCAAATGGGTATTATGAGGTAGTGTTTTAAATGATGGAATGGTTTGTGTCCTAACATTTGTGATACAGCATGCAACTGTGTGTAAAATTTACAAAACTGCAGAACTGTTTACACAAAAAGATCAATATTATTACACGTTAATTTTTTTAAGTAATCAAAATATACTTTAAAACAACCCAATACAGGTAAATAAATTATATGGACCCAAAACAATGAAGTCAGACAATCTGGCTTCATCTAAAGGTACAACTTGGGTTATCATAGAGTAGTGGTTCCTAGCCAAGGGTATATGTGAAATGCAAGGAAGTTTTTCAAATATAACTGCCTATGTCTTATCTAGTTCTGATTCACTAGGTCAAGGCTAGTCTGTTGGGGTATATATCTTTTAATATAGCTTCCTACATAATTCTGATATAACACTAAGAATTGAGAATAACTGATGTGAACTTACAAATTACTATACACTTTCAGAATGTTATTTCTCACAAATAAGCTTCTAGTAATAATTAGCAGAAATTTCTAGGTTATATTCTCTGGAAGTCACTGGTTGTATTAGTCTGCGAGTTTAACTGCTATAACAAAGACACTCCAAATATGAATTGTTAAACATGATAAATGTTTATTTCTTGTTCACATCATAGTACATTAAGGGTGAGTAGATGGCTTTGCTCCACAGTCATTCAGGGACCTTAGCATCTATCATGTGATGGCTTTAGCATTTTCTTTGGGCCTTGGCATTTTCCAGGCCTGAAAGTTGCATGTATCACTCTGCCTGCATTCCATTGTGTTTAATGACATGTGCCCAACTTACTACAAGGGAAATTGGAAACTGTAGGCTGATTGTGATCCCAGAAAAACAAGGTAACTACCACAATGGAATATATCTACTTTATGTGCCAGTGAAGAGCAAATCCATGTGCTTTCACAATTAACTGAGTGAAGGAATATGGAATATTTATTTTAATACTTTTTAGAATTTAAAACTCATTTTTAGAAGACAATTCAAACAGCATAAAACAGTCAAGTTTTCTCTAAAGCATAAATGTGTTTTGATTTTCCTTTAATTCAGTCTTGAGGAATCTCTCTGGGGAGTGACTGTAAATTCTAACCCTGCCCTGACAGAACTCCAGGGGAGGCGATCATGGAAGCTTACAATCTGCTTTTCATGGCACACTTTTTTTTTTTTTTTTAAACATGAGGGAGCATTTTACTGGGTCAAGAAAGACACAGAAAGGATCAAGGGTCAGAGGTGGCTTTCACAGGGTTTGAAAATCTGGTTCTATCCAGCCCGGAGGATTTAGAGACCAGGGTTTTCCAGGAAAAAGCCGAGAGACTACATGTGGTCACAGTGTTCCCAGACCAGGTGTGTGTTGAGCCAGAGAGGCGCTGATCTAGATGACAAGATGTCAGGGAGATAGGTACAGAGATGGTGGGACTGATCAGAAAGCACGTGTATGTGTGCTGGGGGGAGGGGTGCAGGCCTAGATAGAGTCACATTGGCCTCAGGTGTCCCCAAGTCAGATGGGTGTGAAGGGAAGGGGAGCCATCACTTGAGCCCAGGTGACAAAGTCGTGGCGCTGGCTGGGGAGTCGATGTGCATTTCTGGAGTGGTCAGACACACACTCACCAAGATGGTGGTAGTGAAACTGGTCACGGGGGCTTGAGGGGACCTGGTGGATGTAGGAGGGGCGTCTGCTGAGACCAGTGCCACGGTCATCGTTCCGAGGTTGAGAAGAAGGGACCCCCTCCCTGACACGTTCACAGGGAGAGCGAGGGAGAGAATCCTTGGGTCAGAAGACATGGGGAGAGGTTCTATGTGGTCAAGTGACCTCAGGTGTCCCTAGCCAAGACGTGCCTGTATACATGGATCATCTGCTGTACTGGGATGACAAGTTCCCAGGCTGGGGTACGGGGGCACTGAACAGTCTCTGAGATGAAGAGAGTGGAAGCATTGGGTCAGAAGGGACGTGTCTGTGTTTTAGGGGCAACCTGGATGTGGTTACGGTAGTGTGGAGTTGGGGGACCCCGGCCGGGACGATCACGGTGATGAAGGCAGGTCATAAGCTGGGGGCCTCACCTGGGTCGGGAACTGGGCTCCCGGGAGCTCCCCGGCCCCACGCCCCCTGGGTCATCATGACCTCGCCCCGCGAGCCCATAGAGGGGGTGGGGGAGCGCGAAAGCGGGGTCGGGGCCTCGGGGTACTTCTTTATCCTGGTAGACAGCCTCATTACTAAGTGTCCGGCCCATGACCAGGTGTCCCTCTTACAGGAAAGTTGTTTATAGTCACAGAGGCCCTTGTGGCCCTTGTCTGACCTGTGTCCAGTCTATTCCTGCTAAGAGAACCACTCTCTAGGTGAACCCTGACCAGGAAAGAAGTTAGGTTCGGGCGTGTGGGTGGGGTGAGACACAGAGAGGCAGCTCCACAGAACACATGATACACAGAAGGAGGGTCTTCCTTACAGATTCCTTTCAGAGCCAGCAGGAAGAAAGGAACCGTCTGGGCCATCTGTGCTTAACCAGCAGGTGGGGAGCCAGAAAGAGAGTGAGGAGCCCGTGGGCCTAGGCCTTTATTGGGGTCCAGGCATTCCCAGGCCACTTTCCCATGGGGCGTTCTCATTGGTGGGTCAAAAGCCAGCAGGCAGGAGTTCCATGGAGGCACGCTGTGACTGAGAAGGGGTCACTGTGGCAGATCCGTGCGGTCCATGCAGAGTGTGGGGGGGTCATTGGGGACAGTCAAGTAGGTTGTATCCAGCTGTCCCCTAGGGAGGTGGTCACCAGCAGGTGACTGTATAAGGTAGATATCTGCATCAACCACATTGAGGAACAGGGAGGAGGTGGAGACCTGGAAACTGTGTCAAGGGTGACTAAGCCCTGTTTCTGGTATGAGAAAGTCCAATATATTCAAAACGATGCTGAGACAACATAGTACTACACAAATTCACTACATGTGTAGTCCTAAGAATACTTGAAAATATGTAAAAGAACTTAACTGAGTCCAAAATTCCCTTTTGTTAATATAAGTACATTCTAGCTTCATATGATGACACAACTTGGCAAGACTCTTTGACCCTGTCCCTTCTCATCCCTAGTAAGTTTCCTGCACTTGACCTCTAATAACCCAGGATTTGGTCTTCCTGTGTATTCAAAGACTGGTGCCATAGCTATAAATCTCTTTTAAAAATCTTTCGGGCTTTAGAAGCCTCCCACCCCATTCATGCTTCTGATCACAAGGACCTGCTAACATTACCCAGATTGTTTCTCTTGTACCTGAGTGAATGATTTTGTTCTCCATGTTTTGTTCATCAGCTCTTCCTCTTCTCCAGAGTATTCAGTGAAGATCCAAACAAATGTGTTTCCTCTCCACCTCCCGCACTGATAATAGTGTGAACTAGAAAAAAATCCACCCAGTGCACATTCATTATTACAGTATGTACAAATATTATCCCTAACCATAACATGTGTACTCTAAGTCTTATCACATACAGTAAATTGGATGTGGGCAGTGGGATGGGTATCACAGACCTACTCCAGGAAAATGCCACACACATGGAATACCCTTTATCTCATTCTTTACACTTCATTTTAGTGCTACAAAAATGATTCTTTTACGTTTAGGGTAGTGGCGGCAGCAACATTTATAGTGGGTTTGTGTGGGAAGGTGTGGGAAGAGGAGGAAACAGAATGATGGAAATCGTCTATGATTTACTAAGGCATGAATTTATCACCATTTTCTTAGATAGACCTAAACATCAAATAAATGGAACAATCAATGCATTCAGTCTGTTCCCAAAGGCTGTAACAGATTATGTTTGAATTTACTTGAATGCAACTTTGGTTTCCAAGAGTAGATGATTTGCAGGGGATTTTATGCCTCCTTTCTGAGAACCTGAATAGAAAATCATAATTGGGTGATATTTTGGTCATTTTGACAATTATTAGTAAAGGGATTACTCTGGTCACAGATATATCCAAGTCAGTGATTTCAAGAGCCAAAAGAGAAAATACTCCGAAAGACTACACCCCAGTCTTCAGCATGGGGTCAGTGTCAAAACTATAAGATTCTGCCTTCTCAGTGACAGAATTTAATATTTATAAAACTGGCAAAGTCTACTTTCATTAAGGATTGAAATATAAGCCACAGGGATCAGACAGTGTGTGGGCGAAGCAACACAGAAAGGAGTAAGAAGGTACATGTGTAAACTGATAAAATTGATGTCAACTAGACAGTGGGTATATAATTTGAAAGCCTATATGTTACTTATTCTCTAAAATTCCTGCATGATGTAAATTTTACATTCTTGAGACCTAGCAGAGCGCTTTCCTCATGGTTGGTATCCAATACCAAGGGAAATAATCATAAAAGAGAAATTTGAGGGGTTGAAAGAAATTAGACATTAAACCATAGGACATATTAAAAAGGGACCTTGAAGGGATTGAAATGGCCAAGGCTGAAAGAAATGGGAATCTAAACAACACAGAAACATGGACCTCCTTTGAACTATTTGGATTTGAGGACAGCTGAAAAAGCTGAAGAAGCTTGGTTTCCTAAAGCAACTACAGTACACTTTACTTAAAGCAACAGTCTGCAATAAGTATCTGAAAATAATATGAATTATGTTATCAATAATAATCCCAGAGTAAAAATATGACTTTCCAAAAACAACTGCAGGAAACGTTATTCTTGTATTTGTGTTGGGCTCAATGGAGTTGGCAAATAGTTTTTATATTTCTTTTTCTTTTTTTGAGACAGAGTTTCATTCTTGTAGCCCAGGGTAGAGTGCAATGGCATGATCTCAACTCATTGCAACCTCACCTCCCATGTTCAAGCGATTCTCCTGCTTCAGCCTCCAGAGTAGCTGGGATTACAGGCGCCCACCACCACACCCAGCTAATTTTTTTGCATTTTTAGTAGAGATGGGGGTTTCACCATGCTAGCCAAGCTGGTCTCGAACTCCTGACCTCAGGTGATCCACCAGCCTTGGCCTCCCAAACTGCTGGGATTACGGGCATGAGCCACCCCACATGGTTCATGTTTCAATGATTAGTTGTTAACCAAAAAAACTTTTCAGAAAGAAAGCAGAAACATAGTAACATTTGAAAATAATTATTTTCTCTGCCTTTTATGAATAGTCTCTGTTTCAGAGAGCAACAGTGTGTCATTGATTAAGTAATTTACCCTTTACAGCTGCCAAAAAAATAGGGCTTAAATAAATTGACCAAACTGACATTTCAAACAGCTTTATTAAATTTTTCATTACAAGGATGCCCCTTCTCACCTCTCCTATTCAACATAGTATTGGAAGTTCTGGCCAGGGCAACCAGGCAAGGGAAATAAATAAAGGGCCTTCAAATAGGAAGAGAGGAGGTCAAATTGACTCTGTTTGCAGACAACATTATTCTATATTTAGAAAATCCCATCGTCTCAGCCCCAAAACTCCTTAAGTTGATAAGCAACTCCAGCCAAATCTCAGGATACGAAATCAGTGTGCAAATATCACAAGCATTCCTATACGCTGACAATAGACAAGCAAAGAGCCAAATCATGAATGAACTTCTATTTGCAATTGCTACATAGAGAATAAAATACCTAGGAATACACCTCACAAGGGACGTGAAGGACCTCTTCAAGGAGAACTACAAACCATCCCTCAAGAAAATAAGAGAGGACACAAACAAATGGAAAAACTTTCCATCCTCAAGGATAGGAAGAATCAATATTGTGAAAATGGCCATACTGCCCAAAGTAATTTATAGATTCAATGCTATTCCCATCAAACTATCATTGACATTCTTCACAGAATTAGAAAAAAAACTATTTTAAATTTTATATGGAGCCAAAAAAGAGCCTATGTAGCCAAGACAATCCTAAGTAAAAAGAAAAAAACTGGAGACACCACCTTATCTGACTTCAAATTATGCTACAAGGCTGGATTATCCAAAATCCCATGGTACATGGTACTGCTACCAAAACAGATGTATAGACCAATGGAAAAGAACAGAGACCTCAGAAATAGCACCACACATCTACAACCATTTGATCTTCGACAAACCTAACAAAAAGAAGGAATAGGGAAAGGATTCCCTATTTAATAAATGGTACTGGGAAAACTGGCTAGCCATATACAGAAAACTGAAACTGGATCCCTTTCTTATGCCCTGTACAAAAATTGATTTAAGATGGATTAAAGACTTAAATGTAAAACCCCAAACCATAAAATCCCTAGAAGAAAACCTAGGCAATACCATTCAGGACATAGGCGTGGGCAAAGATTTCATGATGAAAACACCAACAGCAACTGCAACAAAAGCTAAAATTGACAAATGGGATCTAATTAAGGTAAAGAGCTTCTGCACAGCAAAAGAAAGTATCGTCAGAGTGAGCAGGCAACCTACAGAATGGGAGAAAATTTTTGCAATCTACCCATTTGACAAAGGTCTAATATCCAGAATCTACAAGGAACTTAAACAAATTAACAAGAAAAAATCAACCCCATCAAACAGTGGGCAAAGGATATGAACAGACATTTCTCAAAAGAAGACATTTATGCAGCCAACAAACATATGAAAAAAAATGCTCAACATCACTGATCATTAGAGAAATGCAAATCAAAACCACAATGAGATACCGTCTCACGCCAGTCAGAATGGCAATTATTGAAGTCAAGAAACAATAGATGCTGGCGAAGCTGTGGAGAAATAGGAACATTTTTACACTGTTGGTGGGAATGTAAATTAGCTTAACCATTGTGGAAGACAGAGTAGTGATTCCTCAAGGATCTAGAACCAGAAATACCAGCAATCCCATTACTGGATATCTACCCAAAGGAACATGAATCATTCTACTATAAAGACACACGCACATGTATATTTATTGCAGCACTATTTACAAGAGCAAAGACATGGGATTATCTCAAACACACATCAATGATAGACTGCATAAAGAAAATATGGTACATATACACCATGGAATGCTATTCAGCCATAAAAAGGAATGAAATTCTGTCCTTTGCAGGGACATGGATAAAGCTGGAAGCCATCATCCTCAGCAAACTAACACAAGAGCAGAAAACCAAACAACACATGTTCTCACTCATAAGTGGGAGCTGAACAGTGAGAACACATGCAAACAGGGAGGGGAATGACACACTCTGGGGCCTGTCAGGGTATGGCAGAGGGAGAGCATTAGGACAAATACCTAATGCATGCAGGGCTTAAAACCTAGATCATGGGTTGATATGTGCAGCAAACCACCATGGTAAATGTATACCTATGTAACAAACCTGCACATTCTGCACATGTATCCCAGAACTTAAAGTAAAATAAAAAAATTAAAAAAAATTAATTTCAGTTATTGTGCTTTTTAACTCTAGAATTTTCATTTGGTCCTTTTTTATTTCACTATTGAGATTCTCTATTTATTAACTGACTATTAACATATTTCCTTTTATCAAACAGTTTTCTGTAATTTCTTTGACAAATTTATAATACCTGCTTTGAAGACAGTCTCTGCTAAATCCAACATATGAGTTCCCTCAGAGTCAGTTTCTATTGACAGCTTTTCCCTCTGAGTTTAGGTTACATTTTCCAGTTTCTTTATATGTCTAACAATTTTTAGTTGAGAATTGAACACTTCAGGCTACCTCAACACACTGCCTATAGGGTAACCCTGCTTTGCAAGGCGCAGTATTAAAAAAAGAAAAAAGAGAGAAAATTGAACACTTCAGATAATATTTTATAGAACATATAATAACTATCAATTGCTTTATTTTTCTGAAGCTTTTTTGTTTGTTTATTTTGCTTGTTTGGTGTTTAATATCTTTTCTGAACTTAAACTGTAGAATCTGCCTTCACTCACCTCACTCCTTGTATGCAGCCACTGATGTCTCTGCTCCAATTTTTAATTCTTACTGTAACATTTCAGCCCAACTTTCTAAAAATTGCCCCCATCTCTGAATAGCTTAGTAATTGCCAATTAATTTGGCTGAGGTTGTGTTGAAACGGTTTGAGCGTATAAGGCTTTTACCCTCTACTGACTGAACTGTGTGTGGTTAAAAAATATATTCAAAGTTGAAGCCAGTTTTCGTGTTTTCCTTGGCTTTCATTTTTCCCCAGGATCTTTTGGGTCTCTCCCATGTGTTTAGCTTGGCCATCCACCAGGGAAGTACGGAGAGCTTATCTCAGCACTTCTTTGGTTCTCTGACTTCCAGACTCTCCCCATTAAATATCTGGCTATAATCATCATTCACCTCAAACCAGGACCTCAGCCTTGGGAACAAGCAAAGCTGGGATGTTTTCCATCTATTACAAACCAAGTCCACCACTTATATCTGGAAAATCTGTAGGTTTTCACCTTCCTCTTTATCCTTTACAGGTATTACTCTTAATATGTCTCCTGTACATCTAACTCCATATTGGCATCTGCTTTCCAGAGGACTTAAACTGGCATGACACAGTTGGTGGCATAGTTAAATGGGCCATCAACTCTGCAGTTGTCACTGATAGGTTGTCTAAACTAGAATGGATGACCCACATCATTATGATTTATAAAACTAGGATTGTGCTGGAGCCAACAGGTAGTGTCTGTCCAGGCCTATTGGCTGAAATCAAAGACACTTCTTAATGCTTTAAAGAACCCCAGGGTGAAGTTCCTCCTGTAGAAAGGAATGAGGCAACCATATGGGGGAGAATTCAATGGCCGTTTGAATGTGGGCAGTTGTCACCAACCTGAGGTGAGAAAGCTAGATTTGGAACTGAAGGAGGATCCACAGGAGATACCATCCTGGCAAAGAAAAATGTTTCTAAAAACCTGTCAGGACTTCCGGATTGTATTAAGAATTGTATTCATCGAGCTGTAACAGAGATTTTGAATACAGTGCCTAAAAACACAATTGTTTTATTCTCTTGCATAAAACAATCTCACAGGTATACCCACTACAATTGGTATGACAACTTCACAAAGCCATCAGGAATCTTCGATCATCCCAGCTTTTAGCCCAGCCACTCTTATCATGTAACTTCTATCCTTTAGGTCATCCCACATCCGAAAGTGGATGCTGGAGCTCCAGCCATTATATCTGTATTCTATCTAGGAAAGAGAAAGAAAGAAAAGCAAAAAGCCCTCCACTGAGTTAGCTCCTTTAAACAGCCTTCCCAAAGATTGCACACACCACCTCCACTAAATCCCATTGGCCAGAACTTGATCACATTTCTACAACAAGGGAAGCCAGAAAATGTCCTTTATCCTGACAAGCAATGTGCCTAACTAAAAATCAGGATTCTCTTATTAAACCGAATCACTTGCCACACATCCTTCAGTTAAAAAAAAACAAACCACATTGATCTGGTTTAAGTTGAACAGTATGGTCAGACTGGGAGAGAGAGGAATGTGGGTAACTTTTTTCCGTATGGGCACCCTAGAAACAGGAGGGCTGATGGCATGGAATCAACCATGACCTTTGGGTGCTATAGAAGAGCCCCACTCACTACCCTAAAGAACCTGAAAAGAACGCAGATATGTCTCAATGAATGCAACTCTATGATTTTTAAAGAAGACGGTCTTCCTTTTTTACCCAGGCTAGAGGCCAAAAAACCAGTCGTAGATCACCGCAGCCTCGAAATCCTGGACTCAAGCAATCCTCCTGCCTGAGCCTCCCAAGTAGCTGGGACTATGGGAATGTGCCACTATACTCAGCTTGCTCAGCTAATTTTTTAAAAATATAGAGTCAGGGGTCTTGCATGTTGCCCAGGCTGATCTTGAACTCCTAGCCTCAAGCGATCCTCCTGCCTCTGCCCCCCAAAGTTCTGGGATTACAGGTGTGAGCCACTACACCTAGCCATCTCTATGATTTTTTTTTTTTACATGTCATTGAATACCTTTTCTCCTTTTGACAAGAGAAATTGGAAAGGCCCAGCCATACCTGTTAACAAAATACAATCAACCAAATTGGCTGTGAACATCTACTAATACAAACTCTGATTTGATAATGGCCTCTAACACACACACACACACACACACACACACACATACAGATGTTCTAGTGAAAATTATCTTCAGATCTAGAATTGAGTCTGTTAAACCACAATTGTACTTGCTTGAATACCCTGGCTTTATTTACCAAAGAGGAAGCCTTAACTGAAGACACAGGAAAGACTTTAGAAGAGTTTATTTTTTTTAAGTAGATGGTCTCTGCTTTCTCTTTAATTATTCACAGAATGTGAATATATCATTGTTCTACATCAGAAGTCCCATGGCAATGACACATATAAATATAAATGCATATAAGGTTGGTGCAAAGGTAATTGCGACTTTGCAACTAATTTTAATGGCAAAACCGCAATTACTTTTGCACCAACTTAATATATACGTGATAATAATTCAGGTTACCGAGCTATAGATTATATCAAACACCTTTGTGAAAGGGAAGCATTCTGCAAAAGAGACTACACACTTGGTTTTCCCCATTCTGGACAACAGCATCTTGCCTACAACTCTCAGGCAGGAGTCCTCATTTCAAGTATCTATCTGCCATAACATACGGAGGAAACATTTCACCTGGAACTTCATGAAGACAACCTAGAAATTTACTGAGCATCATAAGTGTGTATCTTATGTAGTCAAAGCATGGTTATATACAATAACTATAATATTAACATTTAATAAGCACATATGCACCAAACACAGTTTCAAGGGCTTTATTTTTACTGGCTATTTTAATCTTCACAGCAACCCTATGAGAAAAGTTTTATTATCCCCATTTTATAGATTTAGAAATCAGTCACAGAGAAAAGAAACGTAACTGTGTAAGATCAAACAGCTTGTAAATGGATTTTTGACTTTACAAAATCTGTCCTCTTAATTACTATACATTAAATTGTGTGCAGCACTAACTATAAATAGTTGATTTTCTACATTCATTTTTTAATTTTTTTCCCTATGAATTGATGAATATCCTTAGCCAAATGTGGCTGAGAAAATTGTCTTCATTTTGATTTTTTTCTTAATTTACTTTGTTGTGTTATTCAAGTTCTAGGCGTCACACTGCCATCTTTTTTGGAATCTGTGTTAAGTTAGGCTACGTGCAGTGGCTTTGTAGTTCAACTTAGCTAACTTGAAAAGATGTTTCCCAGAATTTCCTTCCCTGTGTGGTTCTCTTTTGTGGTTAGCCACATGAGAATTTAGAAGTAAAGGTAAAGTAGTAGCCATTATTCTCTGCAGCTCAGTGTAATGTGCCAGGCTGTCCTGCAGGCTGTACATATTGCTGCAGATATGCTGGTTCACTTTGTTGATAGGGGACGGCAGCTGGGCCCACAGATTCTTTAGCTCCTTCCTGACCTCCATCAGCTTCTTTAAGTTCTGAACCAGATGCACATGCAGCTCCATGACAAAAGATGTCAACTTCTGCAGGTCATGCACATCATTGGAACTGGAGACCGTCAGTAATGGATGGTTTCCAGTTTGTCCTTGTGGGCTCCAGTTTGGCTTTGCTTTCTCCCACTTTATATCCAGCTTTTCTTTCTGATACTTCATGCTCATCATTGTATGCAGAAACCACAAGTCTTTTTATGGCTATGATTTTATTTATTAGTAATGTATTTATTTTCTTTTTTCTTTTTTTTTTTTTTTTGAGACAGAGTTTCACTCTTGTTACCCAGGCTGGAGTGCAATGGCGCGATCTCGGCTCACCGCAACCTCTGCCTCCCGGGTTCAGGCAATTCTCCTGCCTCAGCCTCCCAAGCAGCTGGGACTACAGGCACGCGCCACCATGCCCAGCTAATTTTTTGTATTTTTAGTAGAGACGGGGTTTCACCATGTTGACCAGGGTGGTCTTGATCTCTTGACCTCGTGATCCACCTGCCTCGGCCTCCCAAAGTGCTGGGATTACAGGCTTGAGCCACCGCGCCTGGCCTAGTAATGTATTTATTTTCACGTTTTATTTTAGGTTCAAGGGGTACATTGCAGGCTTTTTATATGGGTAAATTGTATGTTGGGGGTTTTGTGTACAGATAATTTTGTCACCCAGGTAGTGGGAATAGTACCTGATCAGTAGTTTTTCAACCCTCACTCTCCTCCCACCCTCAAGGAGGTCCTGGTATCTATTGCTCCCTTCTTTGTGTACTCAATGGACAACAGCTTTCTATATGGTTCCTCACCAGCTTCCACAACTCCATAAGATGTAATCCTTATCATAAATTCAAAATTCCGTATCACTTACAGTATCTCTGCTTTCCTAATCGAACTTGACTGGACAAACCAATTCATAATACGATAACAAATAAACATTGAAACAAGTGGCTTAAACAAAGATTTATTTTGAGCTCAGGATATAAGTTCAGTGTGGGCCAACAAGATGAGCATTAGAGGTAGCTTTGTTCCACATAGCGACGCAGCCTGATAGAGATGCTGGTATCTTTTTTTTTTTTTTTTTTTTTTTGAGACAGAGTCTTGCTTTGTCGCCCAGGTGACACTGCAACCTCCGATTCCTAGGTTCAAGCAATTCTCCTGCCTCAGCCTTCTGAGTAGCTTGGATTATAGGTGTGCTCCACCATACCTGGTTAATTTTTTGTGTTTTTAGTAAAGACAGGGTTTTGCCATATTGGCCAGGCTGGTCTTGAACTCCTGACCTCAAGTGATCCACCCACCTTGGCCTCCCAAAGTGCTGGGATTACAGGCGTGAGCCACAGTGCTGACACGGATATCTTAACTTCATGATTGCTGAGGCAGGGAAAGAGAAGAACTAGGAGACTCTTTAGTGCTTTGGCTCGAAAGTGACAAATTTTACTTCTTCAAGCCCTTTGGCCACATGACCACATTTATTTGTAAAGAGGGCTTGGAACTGTGGAGAAACACATGGATATTCAATGTGCACTAAATGTTTCTGCCACAGTCCACACTCGGTTCACCAAATATCCCCTTGCTTCCATTCACCCCGTAGTAGATGCTATTGGTGCCCCTTTGAACATTAGGCAGGTGCACACATCTCCCAGCTGCTGTTAGTGTTGGCCAGTGGCTCACAGCTGCTTCCTCTTCTGGAAAGTTGCATTTAGCAGAAGGGAAACCTCCTCCTGATCTAAAACATTCCCATACACAGAATACCCTCCACCATTCCCCAAAGGAGGCCGCCCAAAGTCCCATGTAATCTATTAAACTAGCTCATAATTCTGCATCTCTGGGCAATGCATGATAGTCTTCGCCTCTGGACCAGTCCTGGTTCCTCTTGGTACAAAAGCCTAATGAAAACAACAAATGGTCTGGCCTCCCCTTCCAACACACACCTAACATACAATGGTGGAAATGAACCCTCTTATTTGGAAAGGGAAAGAAGGAGACACACAGAAGTTACTAGATGTAGCAGTTCCGAAACCCTGTTCTGTGTATGAGTGGAGGCACCTATCCTAAGAGTGAAAAACATTCTGAATCAGGCCCTGATTTTCTCTCTGGAGGAAACGCTCTTGTTCATTGTTCTTGGTGGTCCCTGGCCTGCCCTCTAGCGGCTCTCCTTTTTCTATTCTGCTTCTTGCCATAACTAAAGTAGTTACTGAAGAACATAGATACCCTCCTTGAGTCTATCGAGCATTCTCTGCTGCCCTTAGAAGATTGGGGACCCAAATATGGTTTGTTTCATTTTTTAAAAAATATTTAATTGATTAAATAAAGGTTGTATATACTCAAGGTCCTTGGATGGTTTTAAGGCCTGAATAGTTTTGGCTTATTTTATTTAATTTGCTATTGCCCAGACTTGTAGCTTCTCTAGTAGTACGACATTATTTTTAATTTTTTATTTTTTGAGACAAGGTCTCACTCTCTCACCCAGACTGGAGTGCAGTGGTTCGATCTTGGCTTGCTGCAACCTCCAACTCCCAGGCTCAACCGATTCTCCTGCTTCAGCCTCCCAAGTAGCTGGGATTACAGGCGTGCGCCACTACTGCCTGGCTCATTTTGTATTTTTAGTAATGACAGAGTTTCTCCATGTTAGCCAGGCTTGTCTTGAACTCGTGACCTCAAATTATTCACCCTCCTTGGCCTTCCAAAGTGCTGGGATTACAGCTATGAGCCACTGTGCCCAGCCACAAGACTCTTAAAAGCTTATTAGACTTATCAATGGGTAAACTGATTAATAAATTTTGGTACATCTATGTAATGAAATATTATTTATCCATACAAAGGAATGAAGCAGGGACACATGCTACAACATAGATGACCCTCAAAAACATTATTCTAAATGACAGAAGACAAACACGAAAGACCATGTATTATATGATACCATTTATATGAATTATCCCAAATAGGCAAATCCATAGAGACAGAAAGCAGACTAGTTTCCAGGGATTAGCAGGAGTGGGGAATGAGAAGTGAGTGCTAATTAGGTATGATGTGTCTTTGGGGGTGATGAAAACGTTTTGGAATTCCTGATATTGGTTGTACAACTTTGTGATTGTACTAAAACCACTAAATTTGAGCCTTTAAAAATAAACTCAATAAAGCCTTATTAGACTTCTTAAAATATGATTGTAGTCAATGCCATGTAACAGCCACACCCATAGTTCTTTTGAGGATATAATTAACAGATCTGGCACATTTTTTGCTGTTTTGTAAATCCCTCATCTTTCTCTCCCTATTGATTTAATAATGAAGGAATCTAGAAGAGGCAGACAAGGCCATCATCTTAATTACGTTTTTCTTTCCTGAGTAATTTTATACAAGTGAGAGATTTTGTTCAGAGCTACACCCTTAATCTGACCTTTACCTTACAGCACTTTTGACAAAATGGTTTAATTAAAGTATAATTGAAATACAATAAACTGCATATATTTAAAGTGTACAGTTCGATAAATTTTAACATACCATTATCACACTCAATATAATGAACATATCTGTCACTGCCTTTGTAACTTTTCTTTCCACCGCCTTCAACCCCTCCCCCAGGCTATCACTAATGTTTTCTCACCATACATTAGTTTAACTTGTCTAGAATTTATAGAATTGGAATCATATACAGTATGTACCCTTTGTTCTGGCTTCATTGATTCAGCATAACTCTGATTGGAATAGCTGGCTCATATGACAGGTGTATGGTTAACTTTTAAAGAAACTGCCTAAGTATTTTCCAAGTTGTTGTACCTTTTGATATTCCTACAAGCAGGGAATGAGAATTTTAGTTTCTCTATATTTTCTCCAACACCTGGTGTATATAACCAGTCTTTTAAATTTCAGCCATTCTCATAGGTATGTAGTAATATCACATTATGATTTTAATTTGAATTTCCCTAATGATGTTGAGCATCTTTTTTTGTGCTTATTTGTCATCCATATATCTACTTTTATGAAGTGTCTATTCCAAATTTTGGGGGCTTATTTATTTTCTTATGATTAGTTTTGAAGTTCTTCATATATGCTGGACATGTAATTTACAAATATTTTGTAAATTACAGGTGGAGACCTGTGGCTTGTCTTTTAGTTCTGTTAACATCATCATTTGAGGAGCATACCTTTTTTATTTTGATGAAGTTCATTTCACATTATTTTCCTCTTTTATAGATTTTGCTTTTGGTGTCATATCTAAGAAATCTTTGTCTAGTCCAAGATTACAAAGATCTTCTTGTATGGTTTCTTCTAGACATGGATCAAAGTGCTCTTTTTATTGGCATATCAATGTTAAATTGTTACAGTATAATTTGTTGAAAATATTATCTTTTTTCCACTATATTGCCTTGGCACCTTTGTCAGAAATTAATTGACCTTATAGCATGGGTCTATTTCTGGATTTTCTTCTGTTTCATTGATCTGTTTGTCTACCTTTATGCCAACACCACATTATCTTCATTAATGTAGCTTTTTAATAAATTTAGAAGTCAGGGAGTGCTTTTTCTCCAATTTTATTTTTCTTTTTCAAAGTGGTTTTTGCTGCTCTAGCTCTTTGCATTTCAATATTCGTTTTAGAATTTGTCTGCTAATTCCCATGACAAAAGCCTACTGAGGTTTTTATTTGGACTGAATTGAACATAAAGTTCAGTTCAGGGAGACTTGACACCTTAAAAATATTGAATCTTCTGATCCATGAAATTTAATTTTTCTCATTATTTTAATGTTTTTAGTATACAGATCTTGCACAGCTTTTGCCAGATTTATCCACAAATCTCTCATATTTTAATGCTATTGCAAATTTCATTATTTTAAAAATTTCAATTCTGATTGCTTGTATAGTAAATAGTATATAGAACTCATTAGTTCTAAAAACTCTTTTTTTTTTTTTTTAAATTCTACTGGATTTGAATTTTATTTAATAGATAGAATCTCACCATGTTGCCCAGGCTGGTCTTGAACTCCTGGCCTCCTTCCTTGACCTCCAAAAGTGCTGGGATTACAGGCATGAGCCATTGCACCCAGCCTGAATTTTCTATATAGACAATCATGCCATCTTTGAATAGGCAGTTTTATTTTTTTCTTCCTAATCTGAATACATTTTATTTTCTCTTCTTGCCTGATTTCAGTGACTAGAACTTCCAGTAAAATATTGAATAGAAGTGGCAAGAACAGACATCCTTAGGAAAAAAGTATTCTATCTTCACCATTAAGTATGATATTAACTGCAGTTCTTTTGAAGTGTTCTTTAATGGTTTGAGGAAGTTTCCGCCAGTCTTTGTTTATAGAAAATTTTTATCAGGAATAGATGTTGAATTTTTGTCAAATGTTTTTTCTGCATCTATCAAGATGATCATACTGTTTTTCTTTTTTGATCTGTTAGTGTGATAAATTCCTTTCATTAAAATTTGAATGTTAAAACTACTTTGTATTCCTAGAATAAACTCTACTTGGTTGTGATACATTATACTTTTTATGTTATGTATTGCTTGATTTAATTTACCATAATTTAAAGAATTTTTACATCTGTCTTCAAGGGGGAAATTAGCCTGTAGTTTTCTTTTTTTGTAGTCTTTGTCTGGTTTTGCTATCAGAGTAATTCTGGCCTCAGCAACTACATAGGAACATATTCCCTCCTCTTTAATTTTCTCTAAGATTTTATGAGAATTGGTATGATTTCTTCCTTAAATATTAGGAACATGAATAGACTTCCCTAGTGAATTCACTAGAGAAGTCAAGTGGACCTGGGGTTTTCTTTGTGGAAAGGCTTTTAATTTTATATGTTGACTCTTAAATGCTTAAGCCTAGGAATAACGTATCACGCTTTTCACAGCCAGAACCAGCCATATGGTTCTATCTAATTGCAAGAGGGCCAGAAAATGTAGAGAAGCACATAGATATTTGGTGGTTAGTAAATGTCTATACCGTACAGTGTTTCTGAAAATGTATAGAAAATTAGGTCTACATGAGTAATTCCTCAAAAATTAAAGTTTTTAGATGTAGCAACTATATTACTGTACTAGGCTAGTTCATCTCCTGCAACATTCTACAAAAATCCCATTGCTTTTATTGCAGAACTCTGGAAATAAAATCTCATTCTCTGTGCTGTGGCTCTGTCTCCGTTCTATAGAAACTCAGTTTTCCTTCCTATGGCTTCTGCTTCACATTTGTGAAGGAGAGGATTTTATCCAAGTTAGGCTTTGGCAGGAAAAAAATAATTTCTAGATTGGATCCAAGGTGAAAATGGTTCCTCAGTGTTATGGAAACCCAAATACCATGATTCTTACTGTCTTACACTATAAATATTCCAGTGTCTGCACAGCTTCTCTTGGCTACGGAATCATTTAAATATTTCATGTCTGCCAATTTTGAACTACAACCCCCCAAAGTTTTGATTTTATTAATATTTTCATATTATTAACACTAGGTAATTAGGCATGTGTATATCCCAGCTCAGGATAGCATGTGAACCTTCCATTGTCAAGGAACAACTTGGAAGTAGCATACATTATTTCCTCTTACATTCAGTGACCAGAACTTAGTATTATGACTACATCAAATTGCAAGGGAGGGTGAAATATCCTGAGCTGGGAATTTATGTGCCTAGCTAAAGCTTAGGAGTTGTATTACTAAAGAAAGAGAGACTGGATATTGGTGAAATGTGAGAAGGATTTCAGGAGTACACAACGTTGACAGGAAGGCAGAAGAAAAGGTTTGGAAGCAACCAAAAGAGGAGCAACTTTGAGTGGGCAGGGGTGGAGCACTGGGAAATAGGCATTATAGGAACTGTCAGGGTGCTGCTATTGGAATTTTAAAAAGTACAACCATTTTGTCACTTATTCTGTCTTTTCTTCTAATTCAAGGTCCAGATGGCCAGGAAAAGCTGCCTGCATTACACTATATCGGGGAAATAAAGAAGAATCAGGTGGATGCTACTTCCTGAAACTTTTGAGCTTTCATAGTTGGACAGGGAGACATCTGGATTTCCCATTCCACCAGACTTTTCACAATAAGGAAAGGTAGCTCCTCAGGAAGAAATTATGGTACCATTTGGTCTTGGCTATCACAAAACATAAACAGACCACATCAACCACTTAAAATATTTGCCAGAATACTGATTCCATTATTTAATTCATTTGGCCATTCCAAAAACAAGGAATATTGTGGCTATTATAAAAATGAAGTCACCATCATACCTCATAGTGCGAGGCCTTAGGTTTTACTGACGTTTTCTTTGTAATATTTCTTGTACCTGTACCTTCTTTCCCATTCTTTGTATGTTTTTCAAGCCTTATCACCTGTTGCCTGAAGTATTCCTCCTTGACTGGGATGCTTGGAGTTCAAGTAAGGGAAAAGCCTAACTCAACTGATTCAAATGGTAATGACATTTTTTACCACCTATATGAAGGAGTCCAGAACCCCAAGTAGGCTCCAGGCACCATGGATACGGGCTCTGGTTCTATTTCCCTTGTTGTTCTCTTCATTTTCCTCATCTCCCTATGTTGACTCCAGTCTCAGTCTGGTTGTGAAATGGCTGTTGCATTCCAGGCATGCATTCATGCACAGTATCAGTGGAAAAAGAGGGACTTTCTCTTGTCTGTATGATTATTTTCGAAGTATAGTGGATGCTAAAATGTGCCACCTATATTCCTCTTTAGGATTGAAGGACTTATTCTTTCAACTGCTGGAGGCGTTTTTAGCAGAGAGCCTGCAGTTGTCAGTCCTTTTTGGAAATGCCCTTTGCTGAAGATAATTGCCTGCTGAAATTCACTTTCCCTTCCTGGGAGCAGCCAATATCCAATAACTGTCACCAGTACATAAAGGTCCAGCCTCCTCACCCCAGCTCAGAATGACCCTGCAGAATCATCTTTAGAGTTGTTTATTGGGCTGGCTGAGGCCTTCGCTGAAGCTACATCACAGCTGAAATTCTCTCTCACCCACTTCTGCTATCTTCTCTTTTCTCCCGCAGGCATCAATCTCAAATGCATTCCTTCATGAAATTGCCTCATGCTTATTGCCTTCTCAGAGTCTGTTTTTCAGAGAACCTGATATGCAACAAGAAGTGGAAAAAACCTTTCACAGATCTCCCCTTACATCTCAGTGTGCCACATGCACACTCGTAATTTGATTCTTGGTACGGAAAACAGGACTGTCATGATGACTTACACCAAGTACAATTTTCCCCCTAAAGCTGGGAATGCGATCAAGCTCCCCTAATTCTTGTAGAGCAAGGAGAAGAGCTGATCAAACTGGGGCTCTGCTCACAGTGAAAAAGCAGGCAATGAATGTTGGGTTGACAACCAACATTGTCTGAGGCATCAACTTCCTGCTTCAAGATATACCTTCTTCTTGCTCATTTCAACCATTGCAGTGGTCATCTTCCCCCAGAGACTGTTTTATATGTATCACTTTTGCCAGGCTGAAGTGCAGTGATGCAATTTCGGCTCACTGCAACCTCCTCCTCCCGAGTTCAAGCAATTCTCCTGCCTCAGCCTTCCAAGTAGCTGGGACTACAAGTGCTTGCCACCACAACCAGCTAATTTTTTTGTTTTCAGTAGAGACGGGGTTTCACCATGTTAGCCAGAATGGTCTCGATCTCTTGACCTCATGATTTGCTCACCTCAGCCTCCCAAAGTTCTGGGATTACAGGCATGAGCCACCATGTCTGGCCTATTCAAATCACTTTTATATTTTAAAAAGATCTCCGTGGATAACCACGATCATATTATACATAATTTCAATCTTTTTTGTTTTATTTTCTTTTTGATCCAACCCACACAGAGAAACAACACATGCTCATCAGTCACAAGGGCTTGTTGTTTATTATTTCGATATGGAATGGATCCTAGAAAAGCAGAAAAGGAGAAGGGCATCCCAGGTCGGACAGTGCAAATCGGGCCTTCCAGAAGTATGTGTTTTTGACAACCCAGGAAGCCATATTACATTCTCCTGGAGAATTACTCACCTATAGATTCTACGCTTCTGAATCAAGTAGATTTTAGCCTTATCATCAAAGATCCAGGTAACTTATCTCCAATTTTTCTTTCCAGCTGCCTCTTCTACTGTACCCCTACATGACCATTCTGCTCTATCTTACATTGCTCTCTCTGCTTTCATTCTTAAAACACTGCCTGAAGCCTCACCACCTCCATACTAGCTTTTCTGAGCCCTGCAGCCCACTTTAACTTCTCATTGACCATACCACCCATAGTGTCAGCCAACAGATGTTCGGCATTCACAACGTCCTTCAAAACCACTAAGACGTCATATGTAGATATTTCTTCATGTATTCCTGGCCTTTTCTCTAATCACACTTCAGTACAATCAAGTGATTCCTGGATGTGACCACACTAAAATTGCCACAAAGACACAGAAGCTCAATCATTTTAAGAACATTGAACAAACAGAAAACTACTCAGTCACTTCTCCCACACACACAAAAACAAACAGACATGTCTTACTCCATTAGGACTGCTATAACAAAATACCATAAACTGGATAGTTTGTAAACAACAGAAATTTATTTTTCACAGTTCCGGAGGCAAGGAAGTCCAGGATCAAGGCACCAGCAGATTCTGTGTCAGGTAAGGACCCACTTCCTGGTTCATAGATGGCAACTTCTGGCTACATTCTCAGATGGTGAAAGAAGCCCTTCTCTTTCAGGGTCTCTTTTATAAGGCCACTAATTTCATTCATGAGGGCGCCACTCTTATGATCTAAATTACCTACGAAAGCCTTCATCCCTTAATACCATCACCTTAAGGGTTAGGGTTTCAACATATGAATTTGGGGAAACACAAACATTCAAATCACAGCAACAGAAAATGTTGAATTCTTAAACGCCAGTGGTCTCTGGTAAATTCTTGAAGCATTCTACATATGAGAAACTGGAGTGAAGAAACCCTGTGATAACTCTTGATATTCCCTAAGTGACTTTGCACATGGTCAACACATGTTTGAAGAATTAATGTGAATCATCATTCACTATTCTTTGAGTATCAATTTTTTTAGTGAGAAATGTCATATCAAATAAGCATTAAGAGGTTACACAGTTAGATGCATTGAAGTGTTAATTCAAGCTTTCATATGGGAAAGTTTTAAAAACTTGTCCCAACAATAGGAATTTATTAATTTACTCAAAAAAGTATTTTTGAGTACTCATTATGTGCTCTTTGCAATAGTGCTATAAAAACAGTGATGAGCAAATCAGACACTGTTCATGTGTCAAAGAGATTATAGTCTATCTGGGAATATAGATATTATTCAAATAATTTACATAAATAGACAAATGCTATGATAGTTCCAAACAAGCTGTACAAATAGATACATGCTATAAAGCAAAGGTTTCAGTTATCTATTGCTGCCTCGTAATGAATCATCTCAAAATTTATTGGCTCAAAACAACAACTATTATTTCTTATTATATCTCACAGGTCAAAGGGTTAACTTGGCTCAGCTGGGCATTTCTCACTTAGGGTCTTTCATGCAGCTGCAATGACTGGGGTTGAAGTAACCTTGAAGGCTTCCTCACTGTCATGTCAGCAGTTGATGCTAGCTGTTGACTGGGATCTCAATTACCCCTCCGTGTAGCTTCCTCCCAGTGTGGTTGCTGGCTTCCAATAGTCAGCATCTAAAAAAAAAAAAAAAAACCAAAACAAAACAAAAAAAAAAAAACAAAAAAAACCAGGCCAAAGCTGCATTACCTTTTATGACCTAGCTTTAGAAGTCACGCAGTGTCATTTCTGACATAGTCACAGAGCCACCTTAACTTAAGAGGAAGGAATATGGAGTTTCTTTCACAGGAGGAGTGTCAATGTCACACTGTATGAAGAGGATAATTGATGGAAGGTATTATTACAGCCATCTTGGAAAATACTCAGCACATAAGACAGGTAGACAAGCTTATCTACTAGGGAGTCAGGGAGAACTTCCCTAAAGAATAGTCACTTAAGATCTGAAAATATGGAGGTGTTACCTAGAATAAGGAGTAGAAAATGCCAGCAGGTGGAATATTATGTGTAAAAACCCTGACGCAGAAAGGAACTGAACACAGACTGAAAGAAGTGTGCCCACAGTATAGAATCAGGGGAAGCGTGGAGGACAGAGTTAAAGATGGGTAGGTAGACAGGGTCCAGATCAAACAGAGCCTTATTGGCTATCATCAGAATCTTGTTCTTTAGCCTGTAGTACCCATAATTCATTAAAGAGTTTTAAGCTGGTAAGTGTCAGTTTGTCCTTACTACGGCAAGTAGAGAATAAACTGAGGTTGCAGGAGGGACAGGAGTGGATGCAAGAGACTACTTGCAAGGCTGTTGTTGGGAGCCCAGCTGACAAGTGATGAGATCTATCACTGGCTAAGTGGGTGGCAATAAAGATGGAGAGACATGGCTGGATTCAAGCACCATAAACAGGAAATCGACAGCACTTAGGGATGGGTTGGGGGGGGTGGGTCACGGTGGAAGAAAAGTGTCAAGGATGAACAGTGGTGCCAATAATAGAGACAAGACAATTAGGCTGCAGAGTAGAGGTCCTGAATTTATTCAGTATACATGGATTTGGAGATGCATTTGAACAATCTAAAGAAGATACATAGAGTTAAGAACACAGACAAGAACCTAACAATACAGATTTATGGGATCTCAGTGTTTAGCTGACAATTAAAGCTATAAGTATGGATAAGATCATCTTGGGAGAGAGTATAGAGATTGTCATGAAATCCAACATTCAGTGGTTGCCCAGAAACAGATGGATGGACTGAGAAGCACCCACAAATATTGGAGGCAGGATAATATTATGTCCTGGAAGCTAAAGGTTGTTAGCGCTACTAAAAGTGATAAGTGGTTATTAGTGTTGAATGCTCTGAGAGGTGTGCAAAGATGAGGACTAAAATATTTCTGTAGGTGCCAATAACATGCAGGTCATGACAGCAAGAGTATTTCAGAGGAGTAATGTGGGCAGACATCAGATTGGAGTAAGATATTGGAGGTAGAAGGTTTAGGCAACATTTTTAAAAGGAAGAAAGTTGTAGGAAACTATATAATATGACATCAAGCAATGGCATCCATTTGATAATAAGTTATGCCAAACACTGGATTTTATATACCAGATCATGCACTCAAGGGACATATCACTGCATGTTCTCCTTTTGAGAGAAGGGAACATGAGGCAAATGGGGAAAGTGCTTATAACTTATGCGTTCCAGATGACCACAGATTGAACCCACTCCAACAGAGAGAGAAAAGAACCAGAGCAGGAAAGCAGGAAAATGTTCAAACAGCTGCATGAAAAACATTACTGTAGAACCCCAATGCTGATAGCTCAGAATCTGCGTTTAGTGTGGACATGTTCAACTCTTGTGGATCTTTGTGCAAGTCTTGTAACATTTCCATGCATTGACTTTTCTTTGGCTATTTACCATGGTCAGAGAAAGGCTGATCCTTGGAAAGCACTTGGAACAAAAAGTCCAACAGGATTTGACTAAATGAAGCATTTGATTAGTTATCACTAACAGAATGATGCAACCCAGAAAGGACTATTAACTCATTGTTTCTAAACTTTGCTTTTTTTTTTTTTTTTTTTTGTACTTGGCTCCATCCCTAAGAGCTCTTGCCAAACAGCAGGGTTTCTGCATGTGCTTTGGCCTCCCTGAGGACCTCACAATGAGCCAGAAACTCTCAGCATCCAGGAGAGGTCTTTAGGAAAAGAAGATGAAAGGGCATGGGCACAACCACAGGGAGAGGCAGCTTATAGTGAGCATGCACATAGAGACAGTGGGGAGGACAGAGAACAGAGTCCAACAGGGGATGTACGTTAGCTGTTCTTGCGGCTGGAAATCCTTCTCTAGCCTCCAGGACAAATTTTCCAGTCTAAGTCTTGGCAGTGATGCTGACCTTTGGGCTGCTTACAAGAGAGTAAATGAAAGCTTTCCCTCTCTTCCAACACATCCTTCTTTGACTTGAAACATGTGACAAGGCTGCTACCTCCAGCAGATGCTTGCTGGATGAATCAGCATTCTAAAAGACCGAGGCCCCAGGATGTGCCAAAGCATCAACAGAATCAGTAAGAATTAAGAAGCCAGTAGGGAGAGACAGTTCGATGAATGCAGCCTTCTGCAAGTGGGGAGTTGCATCATCTTCGAAGTGGGCAGCCCAAAAATCTTATTGGGGATAAAGACTAAAAGGTTCAGAACTACCTCTGCAGGACCTGAGCAGACTCAACTGGGCCTAGAAATGGCTCTTGTTTGGAGGAGTCAATATCAAAATAGTTGGATGGAAGTATTATCTCTGAGGATAGTCTCTATATATTAACAAGTCCCAGTCCATACCAGTTCTTTTCCTTTTCAAACACATAGCCTCAGGGATACAAATTGATTGCTTCCTCATTATTGCATTAAAGCATTCCTGCCTCAGAAGTGTCTTGGCCTCCTTTTTCTCTGTTGCTGTGTTAGGCAGGGAGGGTAGTGTCACAAACTCCATCATAATCCACAGTGAGGGCTTTAAGGATTTGGAGCTCAATCCTCATAGGAAAAAGATTGAGCCTCAAAATGTAACTGATATGTTCTCACTTCGTTCCATTTTTCAGTCTGCTTCTAGTCCTGGGTCATGTTTCCTTGTGTATATTCCCTCAGGTTTTATCTGGCAAAAGACAAAAGCCTTTCCCCCTTGGGATTCGGATGTCCCCTATCAAGATCCAGAAGCTGATGTTTGCTATGGCTTCCTTCACTGCCCTACGTTCTAGTTGTATATCTTCTTTTTCCTTTCTTCCTTTCTCACCAATGTCCCCAAGAATCTTATCCACTGCAGTGACTTCAGCTTTTACCTCCATGCAACCATTTCACATGTATACTCTCTCACCTTTCTTACTGAATTCCAAATTATCTTACCTCTAGATATGTTTACATTGTTGTTTCACTTGCATTATAATCCTAACATGTTAAAACTCAGTTCTCTCCACACTGGCTCCTCATCTGCATCCAATCTAAGACCAATCAAAGAAGCAGAATCAGTAGGGGATATGAATTGCATACAGTCAATATGGATTTGTTACAGGAATTGCCTTTATGCAATCGTGAGAACTGGATAAACAGTCTCTGTATGGTTATTGTCTCTGAGTCTGATGACGGAGCTTTAAGTCCATGGGGCAGGCAGTAGTGAAAGAAAGACAGAGGTATATTGAGGATATCAAGAACAGGTTGGAAACAACAAGCACAAGCTAGAACCCCATGAGGAAGAACTGGAATACATGTTAGTTCTTATTGCCTCTGACTTTGGTAATAAGGGTATCCGGCAGAAGTGGGACTTTTTGTCATAGAGCTAAATACACATACCTGGCCTAAGAGTCAAGAAACCAAAAGGCAATCAATCAGGGGAAAAGTAGAGCATTTGCAGGTCCAGCTGTTATATCAGACCAATGAAGCGAGTTAGCAGATTGACAACAACATGTGTGAGCTGAAATAATGGCCACTGTTTCTCTTCCAGCCTTCCAATCTCCCAAGAATCTCCTATGTGGTCAACCCTAACTGAAAACAAACAGGAGAGTGAATTCTGGGAAATGTAGCTCAGCCTAGGCAAGTTGATAACATCACAAAGCCATTAAGATCCACCACTAGACAATTTGGCATCCATATGTATCTCCTTAATCTCTCAATAAAGATAATACCAAAGGCATACTTCTGCCTAATGTGACACAACTACCTCTCATACAACTGAAAAAAAATGCTAACCCTTTCTCCAAGTTCTTTTTTTTGTCCTTGGGTGATATTTATTATTTTCCAAGTTGCTTCACATATATCCTTTTATATATTGTAACTTAAGTACTGAGAAATAAACTATTATTAAGACAACTTGTGTTAGATGATAAGGGGGCATGAAAGGGAAGAAAACAAAAATATCTGGTTAATATATAAAAACATATTTATATTACAATAAAGAGGAAATAAACTCTTATAGTCCTTGTTTCTGTAATGGTCACATGGTCATAGCTAATATCAATCACTACCTTTTCTCCATATTCTATCTATTGCTATTTTTTTTGTCCTCAGCAAACACCTCAGCTGGTCATATTTCTTTTCTTGGTGGAGTGACATGAAACTTCATTCTTGAAAGCTGTGGGGTATTAGCAGTACTGCCTGAATTGAATTGTTATAGTTTTTCGTTGACTTTAATCTAGGACATGGCGGTTTTAAGAGGCACTCTTGAAGATTTCTTGCATTCCATTTATGCTCGTGACTCCTATTGTGTTGCTACTAGCCACCCAGTTTTTCCCTGATAGAATTGAAGACCCTATCCAGACAATAACCTCATTTTCTGCCTGTTCATTCAATGGCATCAGGTATCCAGAGTGGCCAGACAGCAGTCTCACCTGCTATTTCAGTGGAATTAATGTTGGGTCCCCTTTTAAAAGTATTCTTTTCTTGGAACTATGACCTCTAGACTAGCAGAGCCTACAATATAGGGATGGGAAGCAACATTATGCTAATGGATCAGTAGAGGTAATAGTGAATGCTGCCACTCCTATATTCACCCCCGGCTTTTTGGATCTATGAATATTGACTATGAGAGAAACAGCACCATATAGTGGACTCTGACTCAAAGCATTCTGGAAGACATTGCCCAGCCCTGCAAGGTGTTTTCAAAAGGCCATAACAGTATTTTCGAAGGGCTTCTCTGTTTCTAACAAGCCGACTTCTTCAGGATGATAGAGCACATGGCACGACCAGTAAAGTCCATGAACATGGGCCCATTGCCATGTTTCATTTGCCGTGATGTGAGTTCCTTGTTTGGAAGCAGTGCTCTGTCTAGTATCATGGTAGTAGATAAGGTAAGTCCATGGTTGGTAGTTTTGGCAGAAGCTTTGTGGACAGAGAAGGCAAATCCATATCCAGTATAAGTATCCATTCAAGTACCCAGGTAGACTACTCAAAATCCTGTCCATTGCTCACCCACTGTGAGGATGAATTTCTCCTCATCCCTGTCCTTCAAGGTTGTTATAGAGCAAAGCTGTAGGTGCTACCACTATATACTTCCATGTAGTGGCTGCATGTCATGCAGCATCACCTGTAAACCAAGCCTGAGGTTTTTCTTCCTCAGTCAATTTGTCATAGGGAACTCCCCACCAGACTGTTGGTATGGGTTGGAAAAGTGAAAGCATATAGCAGAAGTAGGGGCCATGAGCATTTGGGCCCATACCTCATGCAACTTACTTGTCCCTTCAAGGTCTGATCAAGCCTGATCACATATACACCTCTTCAATTTGATGATAGAGTGCTGCTATGCACACCCAACTCTGTGGCTTGTCCAGTTGAACAACCTCAAGCTCATAATGGGCAGTTCAGGTTCCATGGTAAGTTGGTGGCTCATGGTTAAGCTTTACAGTCTCTACAAAGGCTCAGTAGCAAGGCAAAAGTGGTTTCTGAAAAAGAGCAGTTATCTGCAGAGTATGGCAGGGGTTAGCTCCAAAATTCTAAGGCTTCAGTTTTGTGCCACTTATAGGGGCTTGCCAAATACTTCAAAATGAATACTTATCTGTCACTGACATTTTAAGCTCCAGTGGAGCTCCTGGGTCATATGTCGCAAGTAGAAGAGCAGTTTGCACAGCAGCCTAGACAAAAGCCTTCTCTTATTCTGGGCTCCAGTCAAAACTAGCATTTCCTAGATCACATTCATACATACAATGGCCAACCGAAGGGGAAAATCATAGACTTTCCCTCAATCAGCTTCTGTCTTAAAATTCCCTAAGCAAGCGTCTTATTAGCCTGCCTAGGACCTGTGCCAACCTCTCTAATTACAATGCCTTGGGAGTAAAGTTCTACTACTGACCCAGCCTTAGTCATGAAACCACACCCAGTAATAGAGTTTGAGGTATCTGTGGTTATTAGGCCCCCACCAAATCCATATTAGTTACCCAAATGATGTTCTGGGAAAACAAATCAATGTCTACCCTAGAAGGTTAAGCTCTTTATGGCCTTCACTCTCTTCATTCATGAAGATAGCATATCTTCCCATTTAATTAAGTCTTTTCTCTATGGCTCTTAGTTATACTTTTTAGAATATGTGTGTGTGTACATGTGGTATATCATACATTTGTTTTATAGCTTAAACCTTTATTATCTAGTTGTTTGGGGTACATATGAAAGCTATCAATCTTCATGCATTTTCTATTTATATACTTTACTGAACTCTCTGTGGCAGGCAGAATTCTGAGATGGCCCCTATGACCATTACTTCCTAATGCTACTCTCATGATTATGTTAGGTTGTATTGCAAGAGAAAATTTCCAGATGTAATTAAGTTTACTAGTCTTGACCCTAAGGTAGAGAAATTTCTGAGTGGGCCTAACTTAGTCACATGAGTCCTTCTACAGTGAAGTCTTCTCTAGCTGGTGGTAGAAGAAAAAGTCAGAGGGAGATTCAAAGTGTGAGAGAGATTTGATACAAGGGAGGTTCTCTGTTGCTAACATGGAAGGACCTGCAGGGCAAAGTGACCTGGGAGTGATATCTATTTGCTGATAGTAGTCCCTGACCAGTATTCATTATGAAAACAGAACTTCATTCCTACAACTGCAAAGACCTGGCAGGCTAGAACTTGTGCTGTATTTGATGTTTGCTGTATGCATTATGTGAAAGACTAAATCCACTATAACTGTTCTGCTCACAGTTGGTGCCAGAAGCCTCACATTTCTCCAGTGTCTTTGCTTTTGTCTCCGTGCTTGACTTTGGGATTCCTTAATACTCCTCCTCAGGGAGAATCTGCATCTTGCTGCTCTTTCAGCTGGAATTCACTGTCATTATGCTGGAGCACTGTTGGTGTGGTGGTAGGGTGTGGGGACAAAAAGTGTTCTATAATATTATGATAAAATCTCAGCCTTTTAGTGAGCCTGTGTCCTGGGGCTATGAATTTCACAGACATTTCTTGGTTTTTTAAAACTTCCCCTCTTACGTGAGTCAGGAAGGCTAAGAAGGCTGAAATACGGGAAATGCCCTTCTCCTAGGTGGGATAAGCCTCTGATAAAGCAATTCTCCTTGTAGAGTAGCCCTTTTTTTAATGGTGAAGTCTCTGGGACTATTTCAAATGATTAGATTAATCTTCCCCTCCTGCTGCCAGAACAGGAAGGGGCTTTCTTGGACCTTCATCATGATAACACGGCAGGGTTCTTGGAGGTGAAGCCCACAACAGTGTTGGGGTCCCAGCTATGACTTCCGCTCCCATGGGTCTTTCAACGTCATATTAGTCGACACTCAGCCTCCAGCAAATTTTCCAAACTGACATTACGTTTATGGTTCCAGGATGTCTTCTGCTCCAGGTAAACAGAGCTTGACTGTGACTCTCTGGACTTCCTTGTCTTTCCAGATGATGATGGGTAGCAATTTGCCCTGAAAATTCAGTTCTCTGTTGGGTCAGAGAAAAGACACTGATTTTCAGTGTGTCCAGATTTTTCTTGTTGTAAGGGCAGGAATGGTGGCTTCCAAGCATATTCAGGTGAAACAGAAAGTCATTAACTTTATTTTTTATTTCTGCATTCTTATATTTCTCAATTCTCTTTATGACCCTCTATTCCTACTTTAAAAAAGAATTTTTCATGAATCTTCTTGAAAGCACAAAATAGACATTCTCTAAAATTGCTTTTCATTTTTGTAGTTTATTTTCATAATAGAGATCTGTTTTACTTTGAACCTTTAGGAAAAATATTCTCTTTTTCTAGTGCTGTGGAATTCTTTTCAACCCGAAGAGCTTGTGTTGTTTCATTCTGAATATTTACCCTAGAAACAAAAACCTTTTTAAGGCAAAGGATTGTAAACAGACACTATTCTTAGACTGTCTTTATCTTCTTTGATCTTGACCTTGAGCATTCTCACTTTAATCCCCTCAGAGCTACATTTTTTCTTTTAAGTTCTGGGATACATGTGTAGAACATGCAGGTTTGTTACATAGGTATACATGTGCCATGGTGGTTTGCTGCATCTATGGCACATGTATACCTATGTAACAAACCTACTTTTTTTATACTTGTATCCCAGAACTTAATAGTTATAAGACAGGGTTTCACCATGTTGGTCAGGCTGGTCTTGAACTCCCGACCTCAGGTGATCCACCCGCCTTGGCCTCCAAAGTGCTTGGATTACAGGCATGAGCCACCACGTCTGGCCCACACCTAGGTTTTAAGCCCTGCATGCGGTAGGTATTTGTCCTAATGCTCTCCCTACCCTAGCCCTCAACCCAACAACAGACTCCAGTGTGTGATGTTCCCCTCCCTGTGTCCATGTGTTCTCAGACCTAGATTTTTAATAGATATGCATGAGCACAATCATCAGCCCAATGCACCCTACTGATCTGGCATTCATTTCACATGATTCCAAAAGACTCAGGTCAAATCATCGTGCCCTTTTATGCCTGAATTCTTGAAAAGTCTGATACATTCTTTAGTGTGTATAGATGTATTATGTGAAAGACTAAATCCACGATAACTGTGCTACTCACGATGTGGTCCCTGGACTGGTGTTGCTCTCTGAACTGTTTTGTACTGGTCTTTGATGAGATAAGTACAGAAATGGAGAGTATGACCTTAGAAACTGTGATAACAATTTGATAAAATAATTTTACATCTGCCGGGCATGATGGCTCATGCCTGTAATCACAGCACTTTGGGAGGCCGAGGCGGGTGGATCACCTGAGGCCAGGAGTTCGAGACCAGCCTGGCCAACATGGTGAAACCCTGTCTCTACTAAAAATACAAAAATAGCTGGGCGTGGTGATGTACACTTGTAGTCCCAGTTTCTCAGGAGGCTGAGGCAGGAGAATCGCTTGAAACCAGGAGGTGGAGGTTGCAGTGAGCCAAGATCATGCCATTGCACTCCAGCTTGGGTGACAGAGTGAGAATTCATCTCAAAAAGAAAAAACAAAAAAAGAAATAATAATAATTTTACATCTGTGGAAAAGGTTCTAATAATGGAACCTTGAGCTTTTGCTTTGTAGCTTTGTATGTCTTTGACTTGTGTTCTCTTTTATTTTTCTAGTGAGTCATCTTTACTGATGTTACCAAAGCATGGATCAATGATGGATTGAACTTTATTTTTTTTAAGAAAAATAGTCCTTTACCACAGATAATTTGAGAAGCACTGCCTTAGAATGAAGCACTCCTAAATATCTCCTTGACTTTTACTCTACTGGCAACCTATTTCCCAAGGTACAGTGAACCACCACATTTCCCCTTAAACTTCCATTTCTTTAGTGTGAAAGGATGCAGAAAGAAAAGAACTGGTTTTATGAGGGAAGCAGAAGTAGAGTAGGAGAGCCAGACTAATGCCATTTTAAGTTAACCTCCATCTTGGGACTAACAAGGCACATTTCTTGCCAGTCATGACCCGTGGTCATAAGATGTTTACATTTAAGGAAACAGCTTAGTGATATCTGCAAGGACACACTCCTACAACAACAGAGTGTCCATATGTCTCAATATCCATAACAATGTATGCTTCCAACTTCATTATAGTTATGCTTTGATGTACTTATGCCAGTTATGATGTATTTATTTATTTATGCTTTGATGTATTTATAGTTATGCTTTGATGTATTTATGCCAATTATGATGTATTTATGATGTATTTATCCTTGGCATCCTAAGTGTCAAGGATAGCTTTATTTAAATCAGCAAAATCATAAATTTGTCAACTTTCAGCCCACCCACATGTAGACATAACTTAGGTTTTACATAGATAAGACCCCTAAATAAGAAAAACTTAAAACAAAGACGAGGCATTCCTCTTCTTGATTTCTGGGGACACACGAATCTGTAACTGAGTAGATTTTAATAAACTGTGTCTTCTCACTGTACTTTGAGACTTGCCTTTAACTCTTTCCTCCTCAAGATTCAAGAACCCATTCTGGGGGAATCTCTTTTCTGGCAACAGCTTGAGAGGGCTGGGAGAATGAGGAGGCATGGGAAAATGGGAGGGGCATAAGGAGGCTTTGATTCTTTCTCAGAAAATACCTCTCTTGCAGTACATAGATGGCTGCCAGGGTCTTTTCAATGCAATCTCTGAGTCGACAAGTTCAAGGAAAAAAGCGTGTGTTGGGGGATGACTCCTGAGAATCCTTTTCCTTCCTTCCTTCTCTCCTGGGTCTCATTCTGCTCTGACTCGGGGGACAAGACTGTTTTGTTGACTACAGCACTGCACAGAGTGGAAAGATACCTCCCTCCTCCTGCCAGACTTTGATGTCTGTGTTCTCTTCTTCTCACCTCTGGTACTTTGCCCAGTACTCAGGAATGCTTCAGATGACAAGACAGACACTGTCTGCATGCACCTGAGGTGCCTTGGAATCTTAGCTTATAGGCAAATAGGCTATACTGTCACAGGTTGTACTGTGAAGCCACTACTGGCAACCCCTACTCTGTATCTGTGTGGTTGTTTTTTTAAAAAGAAAACATTGTCTATCATTTATTTAATTTAAATAAGAAATATCATCACGTGCTTACACATTTAAACAGTACAAAGGATAGTATAGTAATAATTATTTCTCCTACTCTTGACTTCCCCATACCCTGATATAGCATCATGCCTTCCCCATATCACAAATTGTTAGCAAGATATGTGTATTATTTTGCTTGTTATTTTATTAAACAAAATATCTGAGAGTATCTTTCCTATTGATTCATGTGCATCTTGTTCATTCTTTTTAATGGCCACATAGAATTCTGTCACATAGGTATGCATAGTTCATAAAATGATTCCCCATTAACAGATATTTATATTTACAAAAATGTCACCAACCTTTTGTTACTATGAGCAATGCTGAATAAACACCTTATATGCACTTCTTTGCACAGATGAGCCTGATGGAATGGGGAGACTATTTGGCTTTCTAAGGATTCTTAGATTCTTCATGTGTGATTGGTTTTTGAGATCTAACATAGGACATCATATTTATCCTTGCTATCTTTTAATGTTTCAAGTCAATACAGCATGCCTGCCTAGAGAGATGTTTGAAACCTGTTTCTTGCCGTCCTATCTTCATATCTATGCCAAAAAATCTTTTTCTAGTTCATAAATAGTAATATCAAGCGGGATAAGAATGGTGTCATAGCTCTGTGGCACTCCCTTAGTGACTACTCTTTGTTTTCATCAACTCATTAACCCATAAGTTATTTGACAGATTACGAATCTGTTTAACTGCCTGAGTGTCTTCCAAGATATTGTGGGGTAAATTGACAACCCCTCCCTCCAGCTTCCCTCTACCCTCATCTCTTCTACTAGAGAGAAACCTGGAATGAAATTAATAAGAAAAAGAAAAGTCCCATTGGAATTTTCTCTATACTGTAGTCAAGAGAGCAAAAGACTAACTGTTTTTTCTTACTCCAGACTCTTATTTTAGTTTTTCTTGTTCATATTAGTTCTCCCCAGGGTTTATATTGAACACTTCAAGCTTGTCAAGGAAAAATAATGGTTTCCCAATATTACATCTAATTGTGTGCCCTGTTACTCTAATCTACGTGATTTATATACCTTGTACATTTTCAAAACAATGGCATTCCTTTTAGTATTCCCACTAGGTAATAATACCACCTTGTTCTCTCCTGTTTATCTTTGTTAGGTAAAAATGAAAGAGTTATTTCGATTTATTAATACAGGAGGCAACTGAGCTTGGATCTATCTTTCAAGATATCCTTGCACAATGAAAACAGCAAATGTTAATTTGCTCTATAAACATTATATTGAGATGTTTCTTCATGCCTTTTACTTTTGTTTATTTTTATTTTTAATGGACACATTGTAAATGTACATATTTATGAAACCCCATTGCTACAAAAAAAAAATTAGCTGGCCATGGTGGCACATGCCTGTAGTCCTAGCTACTCACGAATCTGAGGCAGGAGAATCACTTGAACACAAATGTCCAAGGCTGCAATAAAAACAAATTCAAATTCAGAGTAAGATCCTATAAAATAAAAAAGAAAGAAAAAAAAAGGCAGTTTTTGTATTCTTTCTTTGAGAAGGAGTCTAGCTCTGTTATCCAGGCTGGAGTGCAGTGGCACCATCTTGGCTCACTGCAACCTCCGCCTTCCACGTTCAAGCGATTCTCCTGCCTCAGCCTCCTGAGTAGCTGGGACTACAGGTGTGCGCCACCACTCGTAACTAATTTTTGTCTTTTTAGTAGAGATGGGGTTTCACCATATTGGTCAGGCTGGTCTCAAACTCCTGACCTGAAGTGATCTACCTGCCTTAGCCTCCCAAAGTGCTGGGATTACAGGCATGAGCCACTGCACCTGGTCTCAAGTCAGTATTTAGTGTGATCATCACCTCATCCATTTCTGATTCATTTCTTTGTGGTGAGGACATTCAAAGGCCAAAGAGCAACTCAACAGTAAGTGTAGTGTTTCTTGTAATTCAGACAGAATCAGTGGATAGGAGAGAGCTAGAATTTCCTCAGCACAGTAATAGAATGTATACTGGTCATGGTTAAGACACGTTGCTTCAGAGGTGACATAGGAAAAGAAGGCTGCTGGCCAGGTTAACCTGGACCTGGAATTTGGGGTGCACATTAATTCTTGTTTATGAACCTAAAAAAGTAGTTCTCTACTGGGGGCATTTTTCCCCTGGGGGACATTTGTCAATGTCTGTAGACATTTTTTGGTTGTCACAACTGGGGAATGGGGAATTGCTACTGATATCTGTTGCATAGAGGCCATCAATGCCTCTCTCAATGTGCAAAGCAGCCCTCCTCCCCAAGAAAGAATGATCTAGTCCCAAATATCAATACTGCCCAAGATGAGAAACTCTGGTTTAGAATTTTTATCCTATACTAAAACTTATACCACGGAGCTTAGGGGGCTGGGGAGAAACAAAAATATGCATCTGGTCAAACTCCAGGTTACATCCCTAAAGATTCTGATTTCATTAGTGTGAGGCAGAGCCTGGATGTGGTATTTTCATGAAGCTCCCCAGGTGACCCACGTATACAAAGTTGAGAATAACTCCTTGGAGAGTCTGGTCTGATGGCGGCCACAGAAGAGCCTGATCTCCCCATTTTCCTGTGACTGGGGAGTTATTTAAGGGTTGTTGGTCCCCTGAAGAGGTAGCAGCAATGGAGAAACCCACAGGAGATGGAGAAAAGTCCCCCCAATTGCTAGGGAGGGTAAGATGGAAGTTCAAGTTTGGGGCTTTTGTGAGAATTGGGAAACAGCACTCCTTCTGGATAAGCAAATTCAAAACTTCTTGGTGAGTGCTCCCAGGGCTCGTAGCCTAGCTATCAGACAAGACTATTGTGGCAGAGAGAAAGGTGTCCTTCCACAGTGGATGTGGCCCCTGCCAAGATACAAAGCTCCCTGAACCCAGAGGTGTCTGGATTTTCCCTCCCACTTGCCCCTTCCTCCGGATTCCTTTGTACGGTGCCCAATCTGCACAACCTAATGCAGCAACACCACTAAAATTTGCCTTAGCTAAGATCTTCCTCAGACAGCAAAGGGGCAACCTACTGCCTCACTGATTGAACAAGGACAAAAACAGCCAAAACAACAAACAAACAAACAAAACCATGACAGGCTTTCTCAAATGCCTCAAAGAAACCAGACCTGTCCTGAGGGCAGCCTAGAAACCCTATCCTGATGCTAGGATCCAGCAATGCCAAGCCACAGGGTGGAGGCTCCAGTCTGGTCATGGTGTCTTTGGGGTGGTTGAGAACAACCTAGGAAATGAGGAGATCTAGCTGCAGGAACCTACAGCTGGATCCCCAAGGCTGTGGGTGAGACAGAACTTTCTGTGCCTTGTGCTCTCCCATCAGCTGATCCTGGAAGGAGAACCTCAAGGCCCATCCTAAACCGCAGCACAGCAGGCACACATCAGTTCAGTCCTTGATTTATTCCCTTGCAAAAGAGAAACAAACTAACAACAACAACAACAACAACAACAAAACTGTAGTATGGACTTTGACGTCGGCAGAACTACACACCTAAGTTCCAGTCCCTGCTATGCCAGTAATGAGGGTGAACCTGGGCAAGTTTCTAAGCGTTGGTTTCTTCTTGGAGAAAGTGTACACGGTAATAGCGAACTTCAAACCAGAGAATGTGGCCGTAGTAACCGGCTGCAGTGGGCCACTCTGAATTCCCTCGGTTGCCCCTTCTGTTTCCGCGTGACTCACGCAGCTTTCTGCACAGATGGTACACTTCTAGACGTTTGGGATGTTCGAGGCGGTTGAGCCACCCGTCTGTGTGTATTCTGGGTGAGGGGGCGCTCAAATTGGAGCAAAGAAAGATACTCCTGGATATTTCGCTCTGCTGGGGCATGTCTCCAGCGCTCTCTGGCCAGAAAAAGCGCTGGCACAAAAGGAGGAGATGGGTGGGTCAGAGCCCCGAACCGCGCAGTTTTCCAGGGGGGCGGAGAAAGGAGGGCAGGCCCCAGGCGGGAAGGAGGGAGGGAAAGAGGCGAAAGGAGGAGTTTTCTAGCCCGGCCTTCGCCCGCCCGCTAACACGCAGTCCCTGGTCTCTTTGGTCTCCTCCCGCCCCTTGGAAGCGCACTGCGCTGCCGTGGCGAGCTGCTCACCCACTCGCTATGGGGAGCCCCGCACACCAGCCCGCGCTGCTGCTGCTGCCACCTCTGCTGCTGCTGCTGCTGCGCGTTCCGCCCAGCCGCAGCTTCCCAGGTAGGATTGGAGGCGTGGCTGCCTCCTCAACTGGGCACCAAAGAACCGCGGAGTCGCCACTGGGACCCTTCGTTCGGGATAGAGGGAGGTGCCGGGGGCGCCCTTTGTTTGCGCAGAACTCGTCTTTCGCAGCCTGAGGGTGGGGGTGATGCGGCGCGGGGATGGCGTCTGGGCACGCGCCGGGGAGAACCGACTGTCCCATCTCCAGGCGCTGGGCGCCCTCGCGGCGACTGGAGCCCGAGCACCTTCTGCGTCCGGGCTTGCAGAGTTCCAATCAAACTCTTTTCGGTGTAGGAGGCTACAGAGAGAAAGTTTGGCCGCAGACTAGTTTGCTACTTTCTCACACCCAGAACTTTGCCTCTCATTTGGTTGCTCACGACCAGGGACTGGGAGGCTGGCAGCTTGTCGTGGAAGGAGCCTCTATACCCTCCCACTAGACGTCCCAGGCTACCCCCCGAGGCCGCAGGGCACGAGCCACGCTAAAGCGACTTTTGTGGAAGGCACGGGCTGGGCCTTTCCTGAATCTCCTACTCACCCCCCTGCTGGGGATTCCGAGAAAGTCTGCGCCTCTGAGGAAGAGTTGCCAGCTGAGAGTGGTGACATGTGGCATGCACTTGATTAGCCCCAGGGAAAGAGGGATACTCGCGCAAGGCTCTGCTGGGCAGAAGGTGCAGCTTATTGCTGGAGGGCGTGGTCTCTGGCATCTAAGGGGGCCCTGGTGTTTCTTGGGGGCTCTCATGGTGTGAGCAAAATTATCTTTGGAGATGCACTTTAAAATGCTCCAGCTGGCCGGGCGCGGTGGCTTACGCCTATAATCCCAGCATTTTGGGACGCCGAGGCGGCTGGATCACGAGGTCAAGAGATCGAGACCATCCTGGTCAACATGGTGAAACCCCGTCTCTACTAAAAATACAAAAATTAGCTGGGCATGGTGGCGCACGCCTGTAGTCCCAGCTACTCAGGAGGCTGAGGCAGAAGAACTGCTTGAACCTAGGAGGCGGAGGTTGCGGTGAGCCTAGATCGCGCTATTGCACTCCAGCCGCGGTAAGAAGAGGGAAACTCCGTCTCAAAAAAAAAAAAAAAGCTCCAGCTAACTTCCTCACCTTGGAGTCTTAGGTTAGCGAAGAGCTTCAGGGGAGTAGGGCAATGTGCCATGCACTCTTCTTGCCTCGGAATGGAGAGGAAATCCATGGATGCGTTTTAATTTAGTGTTAATGGGAAAGTGGGTGACGTGTGCTATAGGGCTTGGGAATATTTGGCTTTGCGTTCAACACTGTGGGCAGTTTAAATCTGGGGTATGAGAAATGAACCTACTGAGTTCTGGTAGAAGGATAGGGGATGCCCATCTTTCTACCAGTGTGCTTGGGAAATGTAGGGATGGCTGCGGGAAATTATCTGCACACACCTAAATGAATGAATGAATAAAATAAATTTGTAAATTAATAAACAGGAACATTTGTGTTTTGAGCTGACTTTTAAGTTTGCGGGTGCTTTGTAGGAGCTGATTCAGGGTAAAGTGGAAAGGAAACTTCATCCTTACTGCCAGGCAACAGTCATTCCCATGTGTTAATACCTCCTCCCCCACACCCTTTAGCAGGAATCAGGTAAAAATGAATCTAGAGGGAAAGAGGAAGTCATTAAGTGCCCCAGAAGCAGCTTTCTGGGAGCAGGGAAAAAAGGTGAGAAGCTAGAGATAGCTTTTCTGCACTGAATTGGGAGGTGCCTTTGAGCTTCCTGGGAACCTCAACTTCTAGTTGAGCTTTCTCAAGCAGGGGGACCCTCCTACTTCCCTGCCCTCCCCTCATCTTCCACTTTTATATAGTTTGCTACCAGGGCCCAGCCACAGAATCACGAGTTTGCCAGTTTGGGTATTCACTACTATTCGTCTTTTGGGACCTGTCCCGGTTTTCCTGGTTCCCTCTGCCAGCCTGCAGGCTGCTCTCAACTTGGAGCCACCATGTTCCTGATTGTCACCACCTCCACTGACTCCTAACCTGCCCTCTGTCTCTGCTCAGACCACAAATGAGCTGAAGCTGATTGGAACTGCTTGATAAACCCTCCTCTTGAGCCTATTTTGGCACAGCTTAATGGGGTCTCTTGGGAAGTGTGCTCCCCTGAGGTTGTGAAATCCAGAGGTGGGGATTTCAGTCCAAGCCAGAGGCTTTGGAGGCTGGGGAAGGGAAACTCTCTAGGTTCTGGGGTCCAAAAGCAAATCACATCGGCTGAGTTCGCCCTAAGTGCTGGGTGATAAATTTTAAAGATAATTTCCGAGACACTCTCTTAGCAAGTGGACATCACATCTCCAGTAAGATAGAAGGTAAAGGCCTTGAATCTGGAACATCTGAAAGAAGATGGAGATCTAGGGCCCCATCAGCAAGTCGATTATGTAACCATCCGCACGTGAATAGCAAATCTGTCAGAGAGAGTAAATCAGTCTCATTCCCACTCCTAGAACATCTCTGGAGTTCTTCCATCTTAGAATTTAATGCAGCTTTTCTGGCTTTGTGATCTAGTTTTTGCAGCCTAGTAAAGATACAGTGTCTATAAAAACTCACATGAAGCGTATGGAAAATTTGTAGAAAAGTTGTTTGTGTTTGACTGTGTTTGTATGCTTATAACAGATGAGAATTTTGATTCTGTTCTTTTCTGTTCTTAAAATAATTCTTAAAGCTGCATTTACATGTGAGATTTTGGAGGTTCAGTCTGCCTCCTTCTGCAAACAAGGCTGAAGATGGAGAGTGAGCACCATGGCCTCTAGGAAAGGCTTCGTGAATCTTCTTACATCTGGAGAAAACCGGTAAAGTAGTGTGGTTTTACTAGTCAGGAAAACCAAGTGAGATTTGCTAAAAGCCAAACCAGACTACATCAGCTGAAGCAGTCTTCTGAAATACCACATTTGGAGATAAGTACTAGTAATCGAGCACCTGGCTCAGGTTATATAATTAAGGTCTCATCAGGAGCAGGCTAGGAATTTCTATTTAGATTTAAAACATGTAATCAGTTGACAAAAGTACTCTGCAATGAAAAGGAAATATGCTGGGGAGAAGAGGTCATTTTCCTCTGGCATTTTCTTCATTGATAACACTTTCAGCGCAGTACAATGCTGTTTGTTAGTTATTAAACTCATTTCACACATTTGGGAGCTGAATGAGACACCAGAAACCATTGTTAAAGAAGCCTCTTCAGATCTTCCCACCTCATCAGTCTTTGTACCATAACCAAAGTTCTGCTTTTCTCTTTTAGATTATTACTATAACATTCTCACTTTTGGTCTCTCTAATTCTAGCTCATTTTACTTTCTCAGTGTAGATAATGGTATTTTAAGTCCATTGACTTTAGTATTGTTTTTTATCACATCACTCCCCTACTCAAAACCTTAGAGTAGCAGCTCCCTGTTATCTCTCAAGTAGAAAGTTCTCAGTTGTTTTTAGGGGGGCTACACAGTTTGCTTCTAGCCTAATTTTCCAGTCTTTTTGCCATGGTTTCCTAAAATCCTGTCCTTAAAGAACTTGAGTCACATTTTCCTTCTTGGCAGATGCTACTTTCTACATCTGGAATCCTTCCCCCTGGCTATTTATCTAAATTCTGCCCATCATCCAGCAACACCCCCACTTTGATGAGACCTTTCCTTGATCGCTCCAATCGGAAACCATCTGACTTCCTTTTAACACTCATGGGCTGACCCACTCATGTCTCTTATATATTTATCACATATATTACATACATGATAATGCTGTACATTATCATAATTTATGTGCACTTCTTCTCCTTGTAGATTCTGAGCCCTTGAAAGGAGGGGCTGTGCTATGTCTCACCCTTATTTGTATTTCCCACAGTGCCTAGGAGAGCACTTTGTGCCAAATGGATATTTGTGCTTAATAAATTAACAGTGACTGTAACTCCAGTGATGGGCCATTGGATACAAAAGGAGCTGTGGGAAACATGTGCACAGGTACACAGGGCTTTGTGCCACCATGAATCTACGTACATAGAAATGATGGCTTACTGGCTACAGAGGTTCCTTTTAAATCTACGAACACTCTCTGTTTAAGCAATAACCTTCTCTGTTGGGGGCTGTAAGATGAGAGACTAACTGCAGCCACAAGCTGGAGTTTGCATTTATTATTTTTGTTGGCCACCTTGTTCTGTGCCTTTCCAAAGTGGTTGAATGGTTTCCTTAGTAAACGCAAATATGTGTGCTACATCAATTCCCCTTTCAGAGAACACAACTGAAATTGGTAATTGAAAGTGAAGAGAGAATTTGAACAGAAGAAGGTTTAGTTTTGCCAGGCTATAGCATAGTATGAAATTTGTTACAGGCAAGTTATGATTGATGGCCAGGTTAAAGATTCGCTTCCAAAATAGCAGTGTGAATAATAACCTCCCCCAAGTTCCAATTCATAGGGAGTTTCTCAAACCAGCCCCTCAGTTCTTGCCTGTTTGATGTCTTAACTGTTAACTTTTATGGGCCATTTGTGTTTGGAGGGTGGTCTTTTAAGCCTGAATCTTTGTCTGAGAAATTTGGGTTTAGTTCTGAAATAGAATCAGTTTCTACCTTTTTAAATAAAACCTGGGGTCTGCCCAGAGACTTATTTTTAAAGTTAACACTGAATGATGAAGTATTTATGTGCTTGGGAGATCACAATGAAGAAGGTATGTAATTCCTTCTCTCTTGTAGCTTTCTGTCTTATGGGGAAATAAAGACATAGTTATTTCAGGTGTTATAATACAAGTGGATTGATAGACCCAGGGAACACAGAGAGGAGCTATGTGGGAACACTGGGGTCGGTTAGTGAAGAATGATGCTGAGACTTGTTGATGTGGAGATGGTGGCACCAAAAGCCCAAGAAAGGTGAAAGTAGAGGATGTGTGGACTTCTCTGAGAATGTTTTGAAATTGCAGACAAAAATCTGTGTTAGTGTCCTTTTTCTGGGGAGACAGCTCTATCCCGATTCAAAACCACTAGTTACTAGAGCATTTTCATGAAATCTGTGAGAAAATGTACACTTAATGGGCAGAAAAATCAATGTACAGAGTAAGATGAAATTACCAGAGTAGGTAAGCTTTGACTGAACCAGTGAGCAGGTGGCCTTTCCAGTTATAGCCAGGTGTATAGTTTCCAGTTCTTCTCACTTAAAAAGGAGCACCAAGCTAAACAGATGTAATCGTAAACTGTAAGTGCCTTCAGGCCTGGGCTGGTAACTTGCTGTACCCCCCTGCCCCACTTAGTACAGTGTGACTTGGGGGATGATCTTTAGTCAGTATTTGTGGATTAATTGATTGAAGTAATTGTGACAGGGAATCAAAGCATTCTATTTCAATCTGTCCTTTAGGATTTAACCAGAATTTCCAAGATGACATTTCCCTGAGAAAACGGATTGCAAGATAGCTAAATGTCAAAGGAAATTTGTCCATTTGGACAGGCAACGAACCAGGGTATAGTTAATTGCAAAGGCTCTTGGATGTGAAATCACCCTAAGACACTATTCTAAGAGACTTAGAAACTCAAGGGAGTTCTGGGGGCAGGATTTGCAGATAAAGATTTAGAAGAAAATCTTGTGCAAGAGAAAAGTCCTTGGTAGCATTGCTAAGCTCCTAAGTTTTCCAGATGATAATTGGTAGCACCTGGATCTTACAGTGTCTGGCACATTCTGACTTCAGAAACCTCTGTAGTACTAATTCCCGAGCTGAGTGATTCACTCACCCGTAATCCTTAGCTCACACTGGATGCCTCTTTATGCATTGTTCTCCCGGGAGAAGATAAATGGGTTTGGACATAATGGCTTGGATTATCCCAGAGGTTTGGGGTTGTAAATTAAGCATATTGGTTTTCAAACTTTCTTGTGAGTAATAGATCCAAACATAGAATCTGGGGACAGACTTTCTGCCTTGGCCTTGAAATATCAATGCAATATTTCTTCTGTCTCACTCTACAGTGACCTGTGGTATGATGGGCCACATGTACTAGCAGCTAATTTCCTCTGCTATCACTGGCGGTTTGCAATGTACATCCAGTTGTACTTAACGAGCATCTCCTCAATGCTGATTATACCCCATGATCTGCTAATGGATGACCCTGGCCTGCCACTTATTGTGTGGGTGACTGAGCTGAATGACCCTGCCAATCTCAGCCATCCAAGATTGTTCAAAAACGTTGGTTAAATTAGGGCCACAGGGTGAGAAGCCAAGGTTTGGCAGGACCATTGTGGAGTGGTGAGGAAGTGGTGGTGTGGCTACATCCTCCACCTTCTGAGATTCTGCCCACAGAATGGCCATTCCTTATAGGAACTCTGACAGACATGGTGCTACTGACTCAGTATTAGTCAGATCAAGGCTCCAATTCCTTTCAATCCCCAACACTGAAATTCTGTTTTCATTTAGATTTTAATTTAGCTTTCCAAGGGGGTAAGATCATTGTGTCGCACCATTACCTATTCATGGATCTGATGCACCCAACCACGTGAACAGGTTGTGAGGTCTTGTTCATTTTTGTATTCTCATGGTCTAGCAGGGAGCCTGACTTCTGGGAGGCTCTCAGTGGGTCTGTGGAGTGACATTTGCTGGGGATCATGCCTCTGGCCAGTTTTGAGGCTCTGGGTAGGTGTTTTGGGCTTTATTGAGATTTCTGCAGGAATTTCTCTGGTCCATACCCAGGCACTCTTGCATGGGCTGCCTAATTCATGGACCCATGGAACCTCAGACTGGGAGGATGCCTGAGATGGTAACTTGCCCTGCATTTTTGGGAGGAGCCTCTGAGGCTCAGCAAGATGAAGGGATTTGTCTAGGGTCACACAGAGAGTTAAAAGCAGAGTTGGGAGTAGAGCTCAGTCTAGTGGCTATAGAATTCCTTTCACTTCATAGGCATGCATTGAATTCAATTTTTGAGTGGTTCCTATGTGTCAGGCATCCTGTGGGGCACCAGAGATAGGCAGGCAAGAATGAATGGCACTGAGCATTTGATATGGTTTGCATCTGTGTCCCCACCCAAATCTCATGTTGAAATGTAGTCTTCAATGCTGGAGGTGTGGCCTGGCCACATGATGGTATTAAACCATTCATGAGAAATCTGCCCCCCATTGGATTATGGGGGAAGATTTCTCATGAATGGTTTAATACCATCCCCTTTGGTGTTATCTTTGCAATAGTAAGTTATCACAAGATCTGGTTGTTTTGAAAGTATGGAGCACCTCCTTCTTCCTCTCTTGCTCCTGCTCTGTCCATGTAAGACATGCCTGCTTCTCCTTCACCTTCTGCCTTGATTGTAAGTTTCCTGAGGCCTCCTCAGAGGTGGAAGCTGCTGTGCTTCCTGTATAACATGCAGAACCATGATCCAATTAAACCTCTTTTCTTTATAAATTACCCAGTCTCAAGTATTTCTTTATAGCAGTGCGAAAATGGACTAATACAGCATTGTTCACTGAGCCCCTGTCTGGGGTGTATCTCAGGGCTATTCTTTACATTGACACTTGGCTGTATTCTCCGCATCTCATATCTAGAGCTGTTTGGATGTTTTTCAAGAGTTCTGAGAAGTTGCTGCCCCAGTGTTGGTCCTTGTCATCTTTTGAGGTTGTCAGAGTCCTAAATGCTTCATCTCTATACCACTTGCTTTGAGACCCTCAACTGATTTGTGATTACATTCATAACCATTTTATTGAGATATAAATCATGTACCATACATCGTTCATTTAAACTGTACAATTCAATGGTCTTAGCATATTCACAGAGTTGTGTGTTCATCACCACAACCAATTTTAGAATGTTTTCATTGCCTCCAAAATAAACTCCAGACCCCTTAGCCATTTCCCAATCCCCCATCCCTAGGCAAGCACTAATCTATTTTCTGCCTCTATGGATTTGCCTACACTTGACCTTCCATAAAAATGGAATTACACAGTATTTATCCCTTTGTGTCTGGCTTCTTTCACTTAGCATAGTGCTTTTAAGGTTCAACTGTGGCAGGATACTGGCCAGAGTCAGCCAATGGTGCCTGGCCACCTCGCAGTGCTGGCTGTAAGGCCACCGCCAGTGCATAAAGCACCTTTGGGTGAATTAGAAAAAGATGCACCCATTTGGGCACATGTAGATCTGTGGGCACAGGGCTTGGTCAGGAGACAGACATTGGGCTAAGAAAAGGACAGAAGCAGGCCCAAGACTGAAGAACTTGAGTCCTTGAGCCTAAGGATTCAAAACTTGGAGAGTGGAGGGCAGGCTGGATTTGAGACCCCATTTTCTCTTTTTAAGGGTGTGATGGTGGGTGCTGTAGTGCAGGAAACATCCTGAACTATATCTATGTAGTACTGGATGTTAGTAGCTCAGCTCCAAGTGGGACAAGCTGTGGACCCCATATTCTTTTACAGCTTGTGACTCTGTTTTACAGAGTCCTTTTAAAAGAACAAAACAAAAAGTTGTGCTTGCATGCAGAAGCTCAGGCCCAAACCCAAGACATACTGAGTTGGCATTTTAATTTTAACAAGATGCCTCCAATGATTCTTCTACATGATGAAAATTGGGAAGTGCTGGTCTGATGAATGAGTTCAGCCCTTGACTGAGACAGGGTGGCTTGCCTGTTTATAACTGCTACACAGTGGCTCACTTCCCCTCCTCTCCCTTTTCCTGTTGGCTCATCCTTCACCACTGGACCCTCTGGCCTTGCTTTCCTAAGTCCCTGACATTCCTGAGATAAGCATGTACAGCCTGTAGGTTTTTCCTCCCTTCCCTAACTCAAAAACAAATGCAAACCCACTTGACTTCATCTCCTTTTAAGTCTTTCTTCCAGGAATACAGCCCTGCCTGGCTTAGCCAGGCAGCAGCAAAGCACATCTTCAGACTGATTGGTAACAGGGGCCTTGCATGGCTTTTCCCTGCAGCTAAGATGTATGAATACCTTATGAATAACTTCAGCTGTCAAGAAAACCAGGCTAGTGTGATCAGGGCTGATCCTGCCTCTCTGGCGAGACTCCTGGGGCTGAGAATTTCTGGAACTGATCAGCTCTTAAAGACACAGGGACTTCTTATCTTCATGCCAGAAATCAATGCCACTGAGATTAGTGGGGAGGCAGCACCTTGGGAGATGGGTGAGAGTGAGACCAGTGAGTTAGTCAAGAAAACACACCCAGCCCCTCGCATTAAGTGGATTAGTCAGGAAAACACACCCAGCCCTTCACATTAAGCCCCCCAAGCTCCATGAATTGGGGACATCAGGAAGACTGAACTGTTAACAGATCTTAAAGGGGGCCTCTCACCTTTTCAGGGAGTTGGGTGGGTAAGTAGTTTCCAACCCAGCAATGGTATTTTTCTTTTCTTTTCTTTTTCTTTTGAGATGGAGTCTTGCTCTGTCACCCAGGCTGGAGTGTGGTGGCATGATCTCGGCTCAATGCAACCTCTGCCTCCCAGGTTCAAGCAATTCTCCTGCCTCTGCCTCCCAAGTAGCTGGGATTACAGGTGTGTACCACCACACCCAGCTAATTTTCATGTTCTTTAGTAGAGATGGGGATTCACCGTGTTGGCCAGGCTGATCTCAAACTCCTGACCTCAAGTGATCTGCCCACCTCAACCTCCCAAAGGTGTGAGCCACTGTGCATGGCCAACAGTGGTATTTGTACAGGCTGAATTAGGATCACATGGGGAGTTTGATGAACTATGGTTTCCCTGGCCCTACCTCTGTGCATTTTGATTTGGTAGATCTAGGGTAGGGACCAGTAATCTAGGGTGAGGGTCTGCAAACTAAGTCCAGGCAGGCCAACGATGGCTTACTGCCAGTTTTCATATGATTAGTTGAGCTAATAATGGTTTTAACATTTTAAACTGATTGAAAAAATCAAAAGAATAATAAGGGTTTGTGACACATGAAAATGATATAAAATTTAAATTTCAGTGTCATTGGAACACAGTCATGTTCATTCCCTTGGGTATTTGTCTATGGCTACTTGGTGATACAATGGCAGTTGAGTAGTTGTGACAGAGTCCATATGGCCTGCAAAGCTGAAATATTTTTCTTTACTAAAAATATTTGCCAAACCCCTAATCCAAGGCCTTACTCGAAGTGTGGTTCAATAACCAGCCTCACCTGGGAGCTTTATAGAAATGTAGAATCTTGAACACCATCACAGATATGAAATAAGCACCTACCTTCTAACAAGATGCCTGGGTGTTTGGGGCTACTTCTTCCCCACCATGAGGCTCAGCTCGGGACTCATCTTGGAGGTCCAAGCCAGCGTGCTATAACTAGCCTTGTATTCAGTTAATTTATCTGAAACATAACTAGGTATCTCATTCTTAAAGTTTGAGGCTTGGTAACCTCCTGATATCTTAGATGCTCTAAAAACTAGGTCCCTGTTTTGTTCTTGCCAATTCCTGGCTAAGATCCAGTGTCCTATTTTGAGGCTGGAAGTGGATTGGCCTTTGCTACTTGCTGACAGACTTCCTTAATGCTTCCTGGATTTCTAGACACCAGTCTCCAGATGTGCTGCCCTGCCAGGATCTTGCTATGTAGTATAGCCCATAGCCCTCCACCATCTCCTACTTCCTTCATGAAGCACTGCTTCCCAGAGACATTCAGAAGTGGTGTATGGACAGCAGGATGCATTGTAATTTAGTTGCAAAAGGCTGGGTTAAATAGGTTTCTTTATTGCAGGACTGCTCAGGGTCATTGATATGCCAATGTACCTTGTTACTCTCTGAGAGAGGATGAGGAGGAGTAGTGAGGACCACAGAATCTCTAAGTGGGCTCTGCAGACCAGCAGCAACGGCAGCAGCATCTCCTGGGAAATTAGTAGATATATACATTCTCAGGCCACACCCCAGAGCTACTGAATCAGAAGCTGGGTGTGTGGGAAGTGAGCCTAGCCATCTGTGTTTTAGCAGATCCTCCAAGTGATTCTTATACACACTCAAGCGTGAGAACCACTGGTGTGGACATTTTGAAATGGTTTTCTCTAAACATCTTATTAACCTAGTGTTTCACCTTTGTTGATTTCAATGAACACTGTGTTTCTGGTTTCAGGACAAGATATTTGGGAACATGATATTGATTTCCCTGAAGCATTTACTGGTGGCAGTGACCACTGCAGGCTTGGGGAGGTGGGGGTGGGAAAAAAAACCCAACCTTTGGGTGTATCGTCTGTTGCACATCTGTCTCTTTAGCAATTGTGTCTTGGTTAGATGAAGTTTCCTTGAGTTGAAAGCCACCAACTTTTGGCTATTGCAAACATATGTTTTTTAAAATGAGTTTTTGTGTATTAAAATGTAAAGAAATCTGGGGAACAGCCCTTCGGGTGTTTCTCTCTCTTCTTCACATTGCTTCCTTTCAGAATACTCTCTTCTGTTAAATTTCCTCATCCAAATTCCAAACCCATCTTTTCAGGCCAGCCAAGTCCAAGTGGCTTTCATTTGAGTGAGTGACCCTTTTCTCCATGGGAAGTCTCAGGACACATTCAGATAGGAGGGAAGCTGTGGCTCTCAGCATGAGGAGGCTTTGCCTTCCTTCTCAAAGCTTAGCTTACTCCCTTTCATTCCAGACCTTCTTCCTTTGCCTTCCAGGGTCAGTGGTGTCACAGCCATGGGCCTGTGTGTGAACACTTTTTGGTGTTTACTCTCTGAGGATATATAACTGCTGCGTTGTCACTTACTTTGAAATTCTCAGTGATAGTGAGGCTTGAGGGTGAGTTGAGAGCAAGCACTAAGTTATTCTACTTCCTCTACGGGTTGGCCGCTGAGGAGAGAACTGAGGATTGAGAAAGCCATGCAGACCTTGATTTTCAGTGAAAATAGTTGAGAAAACTGACAACTCCCTTTTCTATACATTTTTTTTCGGGGGGGGGGTAGAAAATAGATATTATAGTTTACTTTTCTTGGCTTGGTGGTTGAATGCTACACTTATCTATAAAATGGCCCATTTGATATTGCAGATGAGCTGAAAGTGTCCTCTGATGAAGGTACTTTAACAAATCTTTTAAAAATTTTAGGCTGACCTTTTTTATTTCCAATTATTTTTTGCAAAAAAAAAATTATAGACTGAGCACGGTGGTTCATACCTATAGTCGCAGCACTTTGAGAGGCCTAGGCGAGGATCACTTGATCCCAGGAGTTTTGAGACCAGCCTGGGCAAGATAGCGAGACCCTATCTCTCTAAAAAAAGAAAAAAAAAAAAAAAGAAAGAAATTAGTCAGGTGTGGTGGCACTCACGTGTAGTCTCGGCTACTTGGGGTCTGAGGTGGGAGAATCACTTGAACCCAGGAGGTTGAGGCTGCAGTGAGCCTTGATCATGCACCCAGACTGGGTGATAGAGTGAGTCCCTGTCTTTAAAATAAAACATGTTCATTATGAAAATATTCAAACAGAGACATAAAAAGTTGAAAGCAGGCCCACCCTTCATTTTCCGCTTGATTCCATTCTCTTTTTCTGAAGTTGCTACTCAATAGTTGAATATAAACTTCGGGACACTTTTCCATGCTTGTGATTCTTAAATAAACAAGGTGAAAAAGAATGCATTGCTACGTGTAACAACAGATATGAATGTCGTAGACATAATGTTCAGTGAAATAAACCAAACACAAAAGAGTACACATGACAATTCCGTTTATACAAAGTTCAACAATAACGTGCAATACTAATCCATAGTGTTACAAGTGAGAATAACAGTTGTCTTTATGGGATAGCCACTGGGAGGGGCCACAAAGGGGTCTTCAAGGGTGCCAGAAGCGTTCTGTATCTTGATTTGGGTTGGGAGGTCTCATGGATATGCACATACATAGAATGTATTGAACCGTATACACTCAAGATTTGTGCACTCAATTATAAAGCAACAAAATACCCACAAATGTATGTGTGGACAGGGCACGAATGGATTTAAGATGATTTTGTTAAATTTCCATGCCATCACCTAGGGGGACTTTAGAAATATGTGGTAGTGCTTTGGGTTGTCATAATGATGGAGAAGGCCAGGCCTGCACAGTAAAGAACTGGCCCCCCTCAGAATGTCCATAGCACCCACATTGAAAAACACTGTTTTAAAAGTTTGCAGACTGTTCTCTTGGGCAGGTGTTCAGAACATGGGGGAGTCCTTTGAAACAGTCTTGCCTAGATCTTTACTCTGTTTTTGTTTAAATGGAGATGAAGTCTCAAGAGCTGATGTGGATGGATGGGTTCTTGATTTGTTTTTGCTTTCTAAGCCAAATTGTAAAGGAGTGGAATCATCTCATTTGCCAGGGAACAGAGGCAATTTGATAACCCTCAAATGTGAACTTGATGCAAGAGAGGGCTCTTTTCCAGCTCAGTGTCTCCCTCCCATGCTCATAGCTCTCTGAGGCCATCTGGCCTCAGCCAGTGTCTTGGTCTGGAGTCTACTGCTGAAAGTCTTACTGCATCCTCCTTTCCTTTCTTGGATTTTCTCTGTGTCCCATTTGATCTCTACAGAGGAGAGTTAAGCCTTTGAAGGACCACATGCCACATCACAAATTACTTTTGTTGTACTGCTGGTTTTACTTTAAAGGCTAGCCCCCTTTTTGTCTGCCTTTGTTGACTGAGGACAGTCAGGCTCCAGAGCTTTGGGAATATCCTTGGTGAGAACAGGAGTTGGCATTTATTGAGGTCCCCTGCTTTGGGCTGAACTCCTCAGATTTAGGTGCCTATCTTTTTTCTGTTCCTCCTCTCTCCCAGCTCTGGGCAATGGGCAGTGACACACTTTGGCCCTTTGCAGTATTAAACAATAGAAGGAGACTAAGTTGGATAAATATTATTTTTCCCTTGGACCAAAATAATGCCTTCATTTATAAAACTTTTCTTTTATTTTTGTTGGCTTTGTAAAGTAGGGCCACAATTGATATTTCACAAGCCACATGCTGTTTTAATTGTCTTGGCTAATTAAAGGCAGAGTACCTGGGGATTATGGAGGCCATGGACTCTGCCTAGAGTCCTCCTTTTGGGGTCTGCACAGAAGAGTTTGAATAAGCGGATGGAATATTGTATAATATTGTCTCTGATAAAACAGCTGCGGAAGCAAGGCTGTCTCTGAGAGCTCATGTCTGGCAGGGATCATTCTCTCACCAGCCAGCCATTCTACTGCCATTTATTTCTGGATGAAATAAAGTTAAAATGAACATTTAAGAGTGGCCTCAATGGGGAAAGAAGTTACATAGGGTGGTGTTTGGATGCAAGAGAGGGAGGAAGAGTCCCCAGTAGGATGGAGCCCCAATTTCCCACAACAGTGACTCATAGCAGTTGCCCAGTGAGCAGTACTGTTATTGTCTTTCTTCCCTTCTCTGTCTCTCTGCTCTAGTCCATCACTATGCTTCCTAGGATGACTTCCCAAATGGACTACTTCTACTTTGTCTTAGAGTATGCTTTTGGGGGAACTCAGACAATGGCTAAGCTGGAACTTAACCCAGGGTTTTGGTTTCTGATCCAGAGTTCTGTGTACTGCTGAATTGATTACTGCTGAATAGAGCTATCTAGGTCACTGAGTAAACTGTAAGGAAGATTTCTATGATGGACACTTGGAGGTTGTTTCACTTATTTTTTGCTGCATAAGAAACCACCCCAAAACATAATGATTTAAATCAGTGACAACTGTGTATTTACTCATGATCCTGCAGTTTCAGCAGGACTCAGGGGGATGGCTCATCTCTGGTTCACGTGTCTGGGGTGACTCATTTGGGGCTAGAGGATTCAAGATGGTTCCACTCATGTGTCTGACACTTCATCTGGGATGACTGAAATGGCTGGGATAGTTGGTCCCTCTCTCTGCCTCTGCAGTCTGTATGGTTTAGCTCTTTTCTGTCTCCCCATGTTGCCTTACCCTCCAGCAGGAAGCTGGCATTACATGCATCTGGCCTCCTAGTGGACAAAAGCCAAAGCTACCGGGAACTTAAGGCATAGCTCCAGAACTGTCACAGCATCATTTCTGTTACATTCTATTAGTCAAAGAAAATCACAGGCAGGCTCATATTTGGGATGGTGGTGGTTGTGGATGGAGTCTATTTCTTATATGCAAGTGCAGGCTTGGAGGAATTGCTGGTGGCCGCTTTGCAGGCAACTCACTACAGGGCTGGTTTGGGAGGGGATATTTGAGATGGGAGTTTAATTTTCCAGGATGTTTGGTAGATGCATTCTGATTAAATGGTGGACCCCAGGTTGCTAGCCAGGTATATTAGGTGGTTTAGCTACACGATGTGGCATATGCAGATTCATTGAAAGTTCATAGAAATGAGTAAGTTGGCAGCCTTGGGAATATCCAAGGCTCATTTTCCAATGCTTATTGGTACTAGCGCTACCTCCCTCCCCTACTATCTCAGACTTCTCTCTCTCCCTTCTAGCAAAGGCAAAAACTTTATTAAACAAAAATTAACTCAAAATAGATCATAGACCTAAATATAAAGCCTATAAGTATGAAACTTCTTGATGACAACATGGGAGAAAATCTTTGTGAACTTGAGTTAGGCAAAGATTTCTTGAATATGACACCAAAAGCATGGTCTATAAAAGGTATAATTGGTAAAGTTTACTTTATTCAAATTTAAAACTTCTCTTCCAAAGACCTCACTAAGAGATTAAAAAGAAATATATGATGAATCTGGAAACCATCATTCTCAGCAAACTGACACAAGAACAGAAAATCAAACACCACATGTTCTCACTCATAGGCAGGTGTTGAAGAAAGGGAACACATGGACACAGGGAGGGGAGCATCACACACTGGGGTCAGTTGGAGGGGGCTAGGGGAGAGACAACGGGGGGTAGGGAGGGTGGGGAGGGATAATGTGGGGAGAAATGCCAAATATAGTCGACTGGGGAATGGAGGCTACAAACCACCTTGCCATGTATGTACCTGTGCATCAACCCTGCATGATCTGCACATGTACCTTAGAACACAAAGTACAATAAAAAAAAAGAGAACTCTCTAAGCTCAATAACAAGAAAACAAGCCATCTAATTTTTAAAATAGACAAAATATTTGAACAGATACTTAAACCAAAGATGTTCAGTATTATTATCTACCTGCTAACTGGATTAAATTCAGGCAACTTAACCTCTGCTTTTGTCTGCCAAGTGTGAACAAAGCCACTGGCTCTTTTAGGAAGTGATTTGTAATATACAGTGCAAATGAAAGGTATGGTTATACCTCCCACAAAACAACGTGCACGCATTTCTGCTCCTTGTAGAGGGCTGACTAGCCATTTTCTCTGTCTCTCTCACTGGACTTAGTGTGACAGACACCCGCAAATTGCTAGCCATGGCTGTTAAGTAACCACTGGCCACTGGCAATCTGAGGCAGATCATTTACTGTAAGCTCAAGTGGACGTGGGTGTCTCCTACCATGCTTTTCCAAGCCAGGCTGGTTTTTAGGGCTCCCTAAAAAAACTCCCACTGCCTACTTGTTCTTCCCTCAAGTGTTCTGATGTTCTTTCATTTCAAGGAACTTGCATCATTCGAGCCTGTAACAAAGGACATTTAGTCTTCCTTGGTACTATTGATATATAAGAAATTTACTTTGACTTTGATTTTTTTCTTTGAATTCATTTGTAAGCAATGGTGAAGTTTGGAATATATTACTTTCTATTATCATAAATTATTTTTCTCAGGACCTAATGTTAAATTCAATGCTGAGTGCTTAATAAGGATACTGATTACATGAGAAGTAAGTAACAGAATAGTTTTCATCTAGTTTCTAAATTTGGGGAAAAAAAGCTTGGATGAACAGCTGCAATGTGCCAAATAATTTCCCCCATTTTTGAATCCCAAAGACCCCCCTTCATGCATTTAACATTCCTGAAATTTCTGGAATAAAAATCACAAGAAGAACACACAGAGTTTTAAAAAATGACTTTATACTTGAGATGTACTTGCCATGCAATAAACTCTACTGAATTGCTTTTGTACCCTTTTCAAAAATTAATTGGAAATTTTTGTGTAGATCTGTTTCTGGGTGCTTTATTTGGATCCATTGGTTTATGTGCTTATGTCTTCACTAATACCAATACTGTCTTGATGTCTTGATTACTGTAATTTTGTAATATGTCTTAAACTTGGATAGTGTGATTACACTAAATTTATTCTTCTTTTCCAAAATTGTTTTGGCTATAAATTTCATATAAATTTTAGAATCAGCTTGTTTATATCTGCAAAAATCTTGCTAGTATTCTGATAGCAATTATGTCACATCTGCTGATCAGTTTGGGGGAGAACTGATATCTTTACCATGTGAATCTTTTAATCCAAGAACAAGGTACATCTCTCTATTTATTTAGGTCTTAGTTGATTTCTTTCACAAACATTTTGTAGTTTTCAGTATATAGATCCCATACATGTTTTGTTAGACTTCTAAGTATTTCATTTTTTCTGGGGCTACTGGAAATTTTTTTTCTTAATTTTACCCTCTAATAGTTTATTGGAAGTATATAGAAATACAATTGATTTTTGTGGTTTGACTTTGTATCTTGTAATATTGCTAACCTCAAGTGTTATTTTGTCGATTCTTTGGGATTTTCTACATAGACAGTTGTATCATCTGTGAATAGGGACAGGTTTGTTTCTTTATCTTTTCTTTCTCTTCTCCTCTTCCCTTCTCTTCTCTTCTCTTCTCTTCTCTTCTCTTCTCTTCTCTTCTCT
>NW_022437065.1:838134-925034 GCF_009761245.1 Sapajus apella | reverse complement strand
CTTCTCTTCTCTTCTCTTCTCTTCTCTTCTCTTCTCTTCTCTTCTCTTCTCTCTCTTCTTCTTGCTGGAGTGCAGCAGCACAATCTCTGCATCCTGCCTCCCAGGTCCAGGTGATTCTCTCACCTCAGCCTCCTGAATAGCTGAAACTACAGGCACCCACCACCATGCCTGGCTAATTTCTGTATTTTTAGTAGAGATGGGGTTTCACCACATTGACCAGGTTGGTCTCAAACTCCTGACCTCAGGTGGTCGGCTTGCCTCGGCCTCCCAGAGTGTTCGGATTACAGGCGTGAGCCACCGACCCTGACTAGGGACAGGTTTATTTCTTCCTTTCCAATCTTTGTATCTTTTCTTTCTTTCTTGTCTTATTGCACTGGCTAGGACTATCTGTATAATGCTGAATAGGAGTAGTGAGATTGGGTGTTGTGTTTTTCCCATTCTTAGGGGGAAAGCACCTCAGGTTTTCACTTTGAAGTATAATGTTAATAATGGGTTTTCTGTAGATCCCCTTCATCAGGTTGAAAACATTCTCTTCTCTTCCTAGATTACTGTAATTTTTTAAAAATCACAAATGGATGTTAAATTTTGTCAAATTCCTTTTCTGTATTAATTGATATGATCATCTGTATTTTCTTCTTTAGTTTGTTAATGTCATGGGTTGCATTGATTGATTGACTTTTGAATATTAAGCTAGGCTTCCATTGTCAGGATATATACCATTTGGTGTTAGCATATTATTCTTTTTATGTAGTGTTGTGTTTTAGTTGATAATATTTTGTTGTGGATTTTTGCATCTGTATTCATGACTGATATTGTCCTGTAGTTTTATTTTCATGTAAAGTCCTTGCCTAGTTTTGGTATCAGAGTAATGCGAGCCTTATAAAATGAGTTGGGACATGTGTTCTCCACTTTAATTTTGTGGAAGACATTCTGCATAATTCTTTTAAAAATGTTTAATAGAATTCACCAGTGAAATCTCTGGGCCTGGAGATTTACTTTTAGGAAGATTATCTATTCATCTTGAGCGAGATTTGATAGTTTGTGTTTTTTGAAGAATTGGTTCATTTCATCTAAGTTGTCAAGTTATACATAGTACCTGCAGTGATACCCTCTGTTTCATTCCTAATATTGGCAATTTTTTTCTTTTCTTTGTTTTTATTTGTCAGTCTTCCTTGAGTTTTGTCAATGATACGAATATTTAAAAAAACCCAGCTTTTGATTTGATTGATTTGTTTCTATTGTTTTGTTTCATTAATTTCTGCTTTTGCCTTTATTATTTTTATTATGTTCTGCCACATACTTTGGGTTTGTTTTGTTCTTTATCTAGTTTCTTAAAATGGAAGCTTAAGGTTTTGTTTTGGGGCCTTTTCCTTTTTTGAATATAAGCATCTGATGCTATAAATTCCCCTCTAAGAACTGTTTTAGCTACATCCCACTATACTCTTTCTCCTCTTCTTTTTTAACTCTATTGACTGAAATGTTAAACCTTTTGATATTGTCCCACAGCTCCCTGAAAAACTAAGATTAAAAAGAAGATTGAAAAAGAGGTTTATTGAGCAAAGGGAAGACTAAGAAAGACAAAAAGTCATGGGGGATCTTCCCACCCTCTTAAGACCACATGTTCTCTAGAGATAAAAATTCCCCATTCCCAGAGTTTTAGGTGTCTAGAGTCTCCTATGCAATTGCTACAGTTGCCACTACTGTCGTTCCTGCCCACTGTCACCACAGGGTTGTATGGGGGCTGAATCATAAGAGAATGGAGAAAACGAACATAAAAGAAAAGCAGGGAATTTTCTTCATTGTCTCTGAAGCCTTAGAAGTCTTCTTTTCCATTCTTAGAGTCAGAGATAGAGGGCTTCTCCTGGAACTCTCTCTGTACCCAGTGTCTTCTGAGTAGAAGTGTCTGTACCCAGTGTCTTCCATGTTTGGGCTGATTTTAGTCTTGTCCTGGGATATCAGAGTAACACCACTTCAGTGTTACTACAAATTCTTAGTCTGCCTGCTAATGGTTGCTTTTTCAGAGTCATCAAATAACTGTTCAGATGCGCTTTGTTCAGGTTTTTCAGCTGCATTCAGTAGGACAGACAGGGTTAAGTATGATTACTATGTCTTACCCAGAATTGGAATATTGTGACCTATTTTTTCTTAACATTACATTACCTTTTTCATGATAGTTAAATAGGTGGCTTGCTTTCTCCCTTTCTTTTTTCTTTCTCTCTTTGTTTCTTCTTTTCTTTATTTTCGACTTTTTCTTGACTACGATGCCTAGTATATTGTTAGACCTGGATAAATAACTTGACTTTGATGGTGAAAAGTCTTTTGTGTGAGGTTTTATAGTTACTACAATTTAGAGAAAGGATTGGATTGTTTATCGTTGGAAAACACTTTCTGTTTTCTAAAGATATATCTACCAGGATGAGAGAAGAAAAAATCATAATCTAAAAAGTGGGGAGTAATAGTCTTATGGAGTCACTGTCAAAGTTCAGAGGGATGATATATTTGTACCTGGAGCAAATAGGTTACATTTGTTCCTTTAAGTAAATCCAGTCCCATCCAAAAACCTATTTATTGACATTAGCTCATTTTTGAAAGCCTTTTTAAAATGAGCTAATATCAGTAAATATGTTAATGATGAAAGCAACCAACAATGCAGAATGATGATGCATTAAATGCTGTATGTTTACTGTGGTTTGAATGTTTGTCCCCTCCATAAGTCATGTTGAGATTTAATTGCTATAGTAAAAGTATTAAGAGGTGGGACCTTTAAGAGGTGATTGGGCCATTAGGACTCTGCTTTCATGAATGGATTAATGCCATTATAGCAGGAGTGGATTGTTAGTTATCTCCAGAATGGGTTCCTGATCAAAGGGAGGAGTTTGCTCCCTCTTTCCCTTTCTGTCTCATGCACTTCTTTCTGCCCTTCTGTCATGAGATGATGCAGCATTAAGGCCTCACCAGATAACAGTGCCATGTTCTGGGGCTTCTCAGCCTCCAGAATTGTGAGCTGAGTAAATTTCTCCTCCTTGTTAATTATCTGTTCTATGATTATTATAACAACAGACAATGGACTAGGACAGTGTCCTTCTTCTGCTTTATAGCTTATTTGAAAAGTGAACAAGTAATCCTGCTTGTAGTCTGAGAAATGGAAATTGTGGAGTTGAGGGAGATTCAGTAAAAGATGATCTTTCACACAAATGAGGCTATTGTTAAACTTTTCATTCAATTGCTTTTATTTTGGCTCTTGTATTGGTATCACTGAACATGAAACAGTCTTAAAAAGTAAGTGAAATTATATCCAGTCATCTATAAAAGAGTGAATTGTGAGGAAATATGTGGCTTATTTCCCAGTAGAGTCAAGTGATTTCACATTCTGCAGCAGATCCATGAGGCACACAAATCATGTGAAAGGTGGCCATAGCTCCGGTGTTTGGCTCAGCTTCCTATTCTGTCTGAGCTATTTCTAATCACAGATGAACCAGCCACATATCCTTATTTTGAGCAGACATCTGAAATTGACTTCAGTGTAATTCCAATGAAGCTGAGGATTGGAAAACATTTGTGTTAACATCTACATTCTGTTCGAAACATCAACAAAAGCCAAACCCCCGAAATTAATAGGCTCTTTTGAAGTCTTCTCTTTTGAATAAACAGTGTTGACATGTAATTCATCATTAACTCATAAAAACACTTCAGTAATATAAATCAGTGTTGAAGTCTAAGGCAAAGCCATTCTGCTTTCAATTAGAGCATCCCAACCTGGTATCTGAAATCTTTTCTCTTTTTCCCCAGTCTCTTTGTCAATCTCATCTCGCTCCTCATTTGTATCCTGCTCACTCTCTAGAAATCAAGTCTTTCCGTCAGATGCAATATCTGCATCTTAATTTTAAAAGTAGTTGGTAGAATATACCAATTCCATGTTTAAACAGGAAGAAACTAAGACTCCTGAGAGGTGGTGGGGCTGGACAGTCACATGGCTGGCTAGTAGTAGAGCTAGATGAGGATTCTTAGCATCCCTCTCCATTATTTTACTTCTAGTCTTCTAGAAAGACTCTGTGCTGTTCCCAGAATCTCACCTTTGAACTATCACACTAAGTTTTTAATTCACTCACAAATGTTTTTTAATATCTTATATGAAAGAAAACCAACTTTTGATGTCAATAGGTTAGTGCAAAAGTAATTCCATTTTTTGCCAATGGCAATGGAAAAAAACGTAATTACTTTTGCACCAAAACTATAGAAGTCAAGGTAGTGGCAGGTTTCTGATCATGTTCTGTTTCGTGATCTGAGTTCTGTTACATGGATGTGTTCAGTTTATGACAATTCTTTGAATTGTGCACTTAAAAAAATAAAATATTTATAAAAAGTATACAAAAAAAGAGATAACTCCAGTTGTGGACAGGCTGGGAAATGTGAGTAAGAGGGTACAAGTGGCTTTTGGTATTATTCCTGATTTTTGCTTGTGCCCCAGAACTTAATATGCTACTAATGTCCTTTATTATGCAATGAGTCACCTTTCTCATCCAGCTTAAAAATGAATTTTCCTCTTAACGTTCTTTTATTCTGCTCTCCAGTATACTTTTGCTTCCCAGCACCTGCCTAATGTTTGTACCATCAATGTTGTAGAATCCTACTTAAAAAGAAGCATTTGCTACAGCCCAGAATCATAGTGGTAATCATGCAGTGATCTTAGCCCCTACCCCAGGGTGCTTGCTTGTTTGATATTCACCGTGAGCACTTCTAACAAGCCAGGGCATATCTGGATTCATAGTTTCCCTGCACGTCTGTGCTCCAAGGCTCCAGCAATATGTGTGATAAAGAGTCTGTAGCTTATTTTCAAAATGACAGCACTGAAACCTCCTGTTTTTATTTCTTTGAATTGAATCTGAGATGCATGAAATTGGTATTCTCTGAGGCTTCTCTCTTCCCCCTCCCCACCTTTCTTTTACAGCAGGGGAAAAGGCAGAAACCTAAGTTTGTAATTGGCAATGGATTGAAAGCCATAGATCTTTCTCTGCTCACCAGGACTAAGGAAATGATCTTTTGTGGGCATCATCACTCTGCCTTTTTATTATTTCTCTCTCTTACCTTTAGAGTCTTGTTTTGTCCCTTCCTCCACCTTTCTGTACGCCACTCCCTCCCCAAAGTTGCTTATTCATGGCATTAAGGTTGATTCTGAGTCTGTGTGCAAGACATTATTTGGTACTACAGTTTCACAGAATCATAGAATCTTAACCTTGGAAAGGGCTGTAAAGCCCCACCCTACTTCCCAATGCAAGAATCCCCTCATCTCACTCCTCTTGCCAGCATCCTTCAGCCTCATGGGAACACTTCCAGCTTCAGTAAGCTTTGATGGAAACTCAAAATGGTCTTGAAGTATTAGAAAACCTTGCCTCACACTGGGCTAAAATCAGTTCTACATAACTTGTAGCCATTGTCTTTATTTCTCACTTTTGGTACTGTACAGAATAAGTCTATTTTTATCCATGGAATGGCCATTGAGAAATCAGAACATAGGGATTCTATTTCCTTTAAGTCTCTTTTTCTTTGGGCTACAAATCTTAAGTTTATTTACCATTCAATACATTTTTTATTTATTTGTGATAAAAGCTAGTTTCTGTTGGTCATTTTTTGTTTTTTCTTTCTAGCCTCTTCTGGAGTATCTGTGTCCTTCTCAAAGTGTGGCTCCAAGTGATAAATATTTGAGGTGATAGATATGTAAATTACCCCAATTTAATCATTATGCATTGTATGCACATATCGAAATATCACTCTGTATTCCATAAATATGTACAATTATAACATGTCTCAAAAAAGAAAAGAAAAAAAAGAATTGGCCCAAATGGTCTGTTATTCCAATGTGGTTGCTTCAGTCCAGGATAAGCCAGACTTCTTTGGTTTAGCCTCTGTCCTCTTGCAGGCCACTGTTGCTCTCTCTTTTTTAAGAAACTATTTCACCTGCTGGCTTACAATGTGGGCAACTAGCTGGCTGTTCTTTCCCAAGCCTGCCAGGGAAGGTCTCCCCATTACTGGGTGTACAGCTAGGTGTAGGGAGAGAAATACAAGACTTCATGTTCATAATCTCTATAAATTCTTCCTTGTAGGTTTCAAACTAGCTATGGCCTATGATTTCTTCATCTGTTGGTTTTGCCCATCTGTAGCCAACACTGTTGATGCCCTGTACCATCTCCCCTCAGCCCATCTCTGGATTCATCTGCAGCTGAGGTAGACCATTCTCAAACATGCTGACAGTTTCTCACCTTAGATGTCCACATGTCTTAGAGGCTTTGCCTTTGGATTTTCTCCAGTCCTGTGGGAGCTTGCTCAGCAAGAATTTCTAAAAGAGTAAGAGATGTAACACCCCAGGGGCCAGCTCTTAGCCAAAAAAGGACAGGAGTCTGTGGGTAAATACCCAACCTTTCGTGTCCCTGGGTTGTGTTTCCTCAAAGTCTCCTCAGTAGGAATGAATCCAGGTTGCCCCCAGAGGTAACCTGCTCATTAGCATATCTTTATGTTCTTTTCCCCTTTTCCTTTCTCATTTCACCTGCTTTCTCACTGTGCTTCCTGGGATCACCTCCCAAATTAACTACCACCACCCAAGTCCTTGTTTCAGACTCTGCTTTGGAAGAAACAAAACTAAGATCTTGTCCTCTCCAGCTTGGTTATCTTCCGCAGATTTATTCTTTATTCTTCCTTCACTGGTAGAATGACACAGAGCCCTACAGCACACCTCCTGAGAGGAGGTTACATGTTAATGGGTTGTGAAATTCTTGTAGTGTCATAATCAGCGCTTTTAAAAAACTAAAATGCAATAGAATACCAAATATGAGAGGGCATCATACCTTAAATATTGTTCCATGAAACTTATTTTTCGATCATATAAATGTATGTGTTTACTGAGTCATAAGAGGAAACATTTTCTGTGGATTTTATTCAAAAAAGGTGAAAAGTAATTGCTTTCTGTGGATATAATTTATAAATTAGTATTTCTCTAAATGGACTTTTATGCAAACTAGATTCACTAGAGAGGCATTTTTCTTGGGTAAACTAAAGAAATTAGGTTACTTTGGCCTGATTTGCTTTTTTTGAACCAGTGCTGACTCCAAACTGTCACCATTCTAAAAAATTCTTCTTATTTTTTTCTGTTAATAATCTGTTCTAAATAATGCATAGGATAAAATTGAAACTTTTTATGTCTACAGTTTCCATACTCCATATTTTTACTGGTTTGAAAATTGTCTACCCATAGTCTTTGACACTTTTTGGTCTCCCATACTTTTTCCGTGATTATGAAGAATAATTTCACTGTCCACCCTTTGTATTCTTTAAGGCCCTGGGATGTAGTTTACTTGGATCTGGAAATTTGAGCTCAGGTCAAATTGCCAGCTGGCGTCTCATTACTCTTGAGTCCCTCTTCCTAATCTGTGGCTTATCCCCACATGCAATATTAAAGCAAGAAAGATATTTAGGTGGACTTTAAGGAAGAAATTTCAACTTTCCTGCAAGTAAAATGTTGAGAACAGCTTGGGAGTAGGCTGGGAAGGCTGTCTCCAGACTTTTGAGTTTTCTTTGGGACACTCTCAGTACTTGAGGCTGGTGCCTGCATCAGATTATCTTCCAAGAGTATTTCCAGATCTAAGATTCTCTAATTTTATTGGCAAAGCATGTCTTTTAGTTGAAGGCTCAAATGGTCATTTTTAAGAACTTCTTGGATAAATAAGTTCTTATAATTGCAAACAAATGAGAAACAAACCTAACAAGCTCTTTGCATCAAAAATAATTGCTCTAGAAGATCAAACACCGCATGTTCTCACTCATAGGCGGGTGTTGAACGATGAGAACACATGGACACAGGGAGGGGAGCACTACACACTGGGGTCAGCCTGGGGGAAATAGGGGAGGGACGGTGAGGGGTGGGGAGCTGGGGAGAGATGGCAAGGGGAGAGATGCCAGATGTAGGTGATGGGGGGGAAGGCAGCAAATCACACTGCCACATGTGTACCTATGCAACAATCTTGCATGTTCTTCACATGTACCCCAAAACTTAAAATGCAATAAAATAAATAAATGGGAAAAAAATATAATTGCTCTGCTTAAAAAAATTTTAAACAATGATTAGAACAAAAGAATATTTATATAATATGAATATGGTAAAAAACAAAATGAAACAAAACACAGACACCTCTACTTATCAGCCAGTTTAATAAGAACTTACCAAAAAAGAGCAAAAATGTTACCGTGTAGTCCTTGCTATTCTTGCCTCTGGATTATTTTCCTTTCCCTATCTCTTCAGAGATAACCAATGTCCTAAATTTTGTATTTATCATTCTTATCATTTTCTTTATAGTATTACTGAATAAGTTTATATCTCTAAAGATACATTATTTACAGCTGGGTGTGGTGGCTCATGCCTGTAATCCCAGCACTTTGGGAGGCGGAGGCCAGTGGATCACCTGAGGTCAGAAGTTCAAGACCAGCCTGGTCAACATGGTGAAACCCCATCTCTACTAAAAATACAAAACTTAGCTGGGCATGGTGGCAACTTCCTGTAATCCCAGCTACTCAGGAGGCTGAGACAGGAGAATGACTTGAACCTGGGAAATGGAGGTTGCAGCGAGTCAAGACTTTGCTACTACACTCCAGCCTGGGTGACAGAGCAAGACTCTATCTCAAAAGAAAAAAAAATACATTATTTACTTTTGGATGCTTCTGACTTGCATGTAAATGGACACATACTGAATGCATTCTTCTACAACTTTCTTTTCTTCACTTAATATTAGATTCTTAAGATTTGTTCATGTTGTTGCATGCAGTTATGGTTTGTTCATTCACATTACTTTGTAAGATCCCGTTGTGTAAATATGCCATCAGTTATCCATGCTACTCTTGATGTACATTTTGGGTTGTTGCTAATTTTATGTTCTTGTAAACAGTGCTGTTGGGAAGATTCTTGTCTATCTCCCTTGAAAAATGTATAGGAATTTCTCTAGACTAAGTAATTTCTCTAGACAAAGATATGCATACGTATCTTGACTTTGTTCAATAATACCAAATTATTTACTAAGGAAGTTATACCAATCTAAACTTCTAGCACCAATGTGTGTTTCCATTGCTCAGCATCCTTGTTAACACTTGATCTTGTTATTTTTAGAGTTCTTACAAACTAATGGGTAGGAAGTGGTATCACTGTGGCTTTATTATTAATGATATTTTAGTAATATGATAGTAATAATAATATGTCTATTAGTTCTCAGGTGAAGGATTTTTTCTTCTTTCACTCAGTGCCAGGGTACAAGATGAGAACTTTTCTTTGTAGTCCCCATACATGGGATGGATTTATTTCACTCTTTATGCTAACAGTATAGGCTGTGGGTATATCAGCTTTATATAGGAGGTTGAGGGTGAGGGGATGTGGGCAGTTTCCTCTAAAACTGATGACCTTGAATAGTCCCTGGAGTTTCCTTCTATGTCCAAGGCCGCACCAGTCCATGGAAATTAAAGCTCAGTTTTGGAAGTTGTCCTCAGAATAGAAGGTGAGCCTTAATATCTGGTACCTAATCAGGATCCTGCTTTTACAGTATCTCTTACTTTCTTGCAAGCTCAAAGTGGATTTTTGCATTGATTTTCATGTGAGCACAGCCAGGCTACATGGCTCACCATACTGCCTGAAATAGAATCCTAATTGCTTGACTTTGAAATTGATTCCATTTTCAACCTTTAGTTACTTTTAAATGTATTTCATGACATTGTGCCAGAGAAATCTGTAATTTGATGTTTGAAGGATATATGTACCTCCTCAAACTACCCTCTTCAGATTTACAAACTAGAAAATTCTCAGTGGAATGGCTAAGCCACCACTTGTTCAAGATTTTACAATAACACAAAAAGTTGCCATTTGCAAGCATTTGGGACGCTTTGTGTGTGTGTTCATCAAGGAAGGAGGTGAAAAGCCTGCCTTGAGTGTTTCACATTTGGTGCCTGCTTTAATTTTTCATTTACAATTCCTTCCTCAGAATTTCATTGAAGAGGGAAACTTCTAGGAAGCATTGACATTCATGCTCTAAAAATGCCCGTGTCTTAACTTCCCTAATCCAGCCTTAACAGTGATGAAGATCCCATACCCAGTTTGATTGTGCTGTGTAAAATTTGAACATGACTTGACTACTACACATAGAAAAACATTAAAAGACCCATACTAACAAAACAACTACTGATAGTTTTTGTTAGGGATGCAAAATAGTGTGTTTGTATTTTTTTCTTTTTTTTTTGAATAGGTTTCATATGAATTCATGTGAGTTCCTTGATTGAATTAAATAATTCGCGTAAATCACCCAAAGCACTGCCTGAGGTAGTGTCTGTTCACTAAATAGTACGTCTTTCTTCTCTCTTACAAGCTAGGACTGTAAGGACTGTGTTAGGGCTCACTGGTGTCTACCTTGGCCAACAAGGCCAGAGAAGATGGTGCTGTACAAAGGTGCTCCTGCATGGGAAAAGGCTGGAGAAATAGTTGCTACTTCATTTAATTTACATTTTATTTCCTTCTTACGCTGGACTTTCATCTGCACATCAGGATGTTGGAAAATTGCTCAGAAAGACTCAGTTTTGGCAAAGTTCCTTTTAGGGCACATACTGCCTTTTTCACTGGCCCATGGTTTCTGAGAACTGGCCTCATCCCTGCGAATGAGGACTTCACCAGCCCCTCCAGACCCCTCTCTGCAGACAGTCTTGCCTTGGCCCTAGGGAAGGGACAAAGGGAGCCTGTCACTGCAGGCCCTTCTCTAGCAAGGAACTGGGAAGGGCCAACATGCCTGTAGGCTCCTGTATTGATAAGTTGCAGCATCCTTAAGAGCAGCCAAGAAATAAAATGGTAATTTGTGTTTGCATTTGGAATTTCTGAGCTTCAAAATTTTGGATCACAGCACTCTCAATAACAGAAACCAGGACACACATATAAATATCCATATCCATATTAGCCTCTTTGTTAGAGTCTATCTGGGTCAGCAGCTCAAGAATGAAAAGTAGCAGAATGATTGTACAGGAAGTAGAATGAACCTGAATGCTGTGTTTCAAGGCAGGGGGCAGCAGGCATGTTGGCATGAGAGGGAGTAGAATGGCCTCCCCATTTAGTGGACACTGAGCCACCCCCGCAGGGACATCTAGAGTTTGACTACATTATGGATTAAAACAGTTCTTATGGATTCTCTAGGTAACCTGATCACCATTGATAACGTGTTTTCCATGGAAAAGACAATTTCAAATTATAAGCAACTGATTTACAAATGCACTTTGGGGATGCTGCCATCCGTAGATGAGAGGCCATATAACTCCCCTATCATCAGTGCCCTGATACTTTGGCAGGGTTACAAGCCTTTTTGTGGGGCTCTGTGCCTTTTTGTGGGGCTCTCTTTGGCTGGGAAGTGGGCCAAATGTGGTATTCTCTGGATAGCACCAGAAGCCTATCCATGTAACATATTATATCCATTTGCCTGTTCTGCTGCCTGAGGTTTCCCCATGAGGATCAGGAAGTTTTCACAATGAGAAGGCACCCGTTTGGGGAACACTGTATAAAACTAGTGTGTTAAGGCATTATGTAAATATGAGAGTAGCTAACTGACTTAGCTGATATGTACAGCAAAGACTGATTATTAACTTAGGATTTCTAGATAAGTTGTGTAATACAATTGTTTTCAAACTCTTTTGATTGCTACCTGCTGTAAGAAATATATTTTGTATCACAATCCAGAACATACACATACATGCACACAGTATGTCATTAAATCCAAAACTCTATTAGTCATCAGTAACCATTATTTTAGGTATCACTAAAAAGAAAAATGATGCCAATGAAACTATGCCATTCCATTGAATATAGAGCTCATCTTGGGTTCAGGGAAATTAAAATGTAAAACAAGTGTTTTTTAGAGTCAATAAAATATGGTATACATATATGTGTGTGTGTATGTGTGTGTACTGTGTGTGTGTATATCTGTGTGTGTCTGTGTATAACTGAAACAAAAGTGTCATTAAACAATGCTCCTTTTACTATGTATAATGTATTATGAGTATCTGCCATTTTTCCCTTTTCCAATCTAATGTATTTTATTGCAAATAAAGCTGGTTCCACTAAAGTTTTAGAACAGCTCACTAATGTTTTAATTTAATTTTAATGTGTTAAGACTCAGCTACAGTATTGTTTTGAAATAGGGAATTGGAAGTGATACACTGTGACTGATTTCTTATCCCAAACCAGATGTCATGCTATATGTTTTAGTCATTTATTTCATTCAAATGTAAATTGATGGTCTTCTGTTTAAGTCAGGACTCTTGATGACACATGACAGAAACCAGTCTCAAAAAAGCTTTGAAGAAAGGATGGGCTTATCATTTTATGTTAGGGCAGGGTTATGCTGGTAGGGCCAAGCAATACTGGAACCAAGATCTCAAATATTGTGGGATATCTCTTTTTCTCTAGCTCTGTCTGTTTTGTCTCTGCTTTTCTTTGATGGCTTCATTCTCTTGAGTTAGCATTCTGTATGAGACCTAATCTTTGTTATTGGCAACTTCAGGGCTCACATCTTCCTCATTTTACCACCAGAGAAAAATCCTTCCAGGGTTCTCATTGGTTCGTGTGATTGGTTCATGTGATTGTTTCATATGATTGCTCCTGTAGTTGAGGGACAGGATAAACTCACCTCTGCTAGAACCACATGGGTGTCATGAGGAATAATGCAGTTTTCCAAAAGAAAGGGTCTTGTTTCTCTGAGAGGAACATAATAGATGTCTATCACACCTAGGAAGTGCTAGCACCAGGAATTGTGTGTTGGGGTTTAGCCTCACACAAGTTATTGCTGAAGGTCTGCAGATGATCATTTTGAAAACTAGAATTGCCATCAGTTTAGCACCATAATTTTCCCACTAGAGCTTGAGTCTCCCAGTGAAGATAATAATAACTGACAGCTACTGCGTGACTAACAGTTCAAGGGCACCAAATGGAAAAATGGGTGCTTTCAAGAGAGAAGCTACCCAGAAGAGAAATGAGTCCACCTCCCACCACAGGTGGAGCTGGCTAAAATAGCTGTAAAAGACTTCAAGTCAAGTCCAGGTTTTTGTTATTGGGTGCTCATTTTCTATTCCCTGTTGGGGAATCAGAGACTGTTCTATAAGGTAGAAGTCTTAGGTTTCAGCTGAGCAGACTGCAGCCTGTCACTTTCAGGCATTCTCATGATGTTCATTTCAGTGTTTCAGTGCTGTTTTCTGGAAGTATCTTTTTTCATGGTCTCTTCTGTCTGCCATTTAATGTACTGTATTAAAATATAAATCTATAGCTGGGAATTAAAAGTTTGCTGCCTACAATTCTCAGTACACACTGTGGCGATTTTATTTTCTTAGATTCTCTTTTCTGAATTCAGTTATTCTCAGTTTTGCCATGATGTGCCAGAATTTTGTAAATTATACCACTGGGTTATTGCCAAGGACGTACCAGTCACAACTTTATTTGGGCAGCTTTTTCATGCCCTAAATACAGTATCTGTTTTTCTAAGTACAGCCTTCACTGAGGGAGATGGATGTCTCATTTCGATATTGATGGAACAGCTTGAGCAGATCAGTAATGTGTAGACTAAATTCTCAAGGTGAAGAAAACTTTCAAGAGCCTTTGTTAGTTTCACTGGGACAGTAAGAGGAAACAAATCCTGACCGTATTCCCTGAAGAATCTGATGTCTAGTTGGGAAGAAAGAACCTGAAATGACTTCTGAAAATCCAAAGCAACATAAAATCAGTGCTAATTAAAAAATGTGAACAGAGTGCATCAATGTGAATGGAATGAAAAGAATGACAAACTGGGGGAGCTAGGCTTTGAAATAGCTTTAACCACAAGAAAGGAACTGAGGAGGGGAAGGGCTTTCAGGTGGGTTTCTTAGTCATGAAGACAGAAACAAGGAGTTGTGAAATTGCATGAGATTTAGGATCAAAAAAGTTCAATCCTTTTTCTTCTGTAACTGATAATCACTTCATTCTCTGAGCTGAGAATACAATCGCAAACAAATTAGAAAAGAGTTGTTGCCCTCCCAAGGTTTACATTATAGTCATTGAATGATACCTGTCTCATAAGGTTGCACTGAGGACTTAAAGAGGCAATGGAAATAAAAGAGCCAAGCAGATTTTTAAAATGATGTACCATGGTAATTTGTTTATTGCCAGGTGGAGAAGGAGGAGGGCAATTTGATTTGCTTGACTGCAGTTCTCCCAGCTAGAGGTTGAAGATGGGAGTGTTCTGGGGGAACATAATTTGAAAACATGTACTATGCCCTTCTACACACTACTGCTGCCCCATTTTACAGATGAGCAAACTGAGGCTCAGGAAAGAAAAGTGGCTTCCCAAATCAGAATGACACAGGAACTTAATCCCAGGGCTTTTTCAATTGCATCCTACCAGAGAGGATGGCCATGGGCAGTTGAGGAAACTCAGTATCTGCTTGCTGTTTCATGGGACATAACATCTATGTTCTGAACAAATCAGACAAAAGTAGCCTTCCACCACCAACCCCCAAAGGCTTTCTCATATTTTCAGATTCATTCATTCTGAGGGAGGAAACAGAATTAACTTGACAAATGTAGGTTTTCAAAGTATTTAAATCACTGTTTTTCAAATATTTTTGACAAGACTCACAGGAAGAACTATTTTCTACTGTGACCTATTGTTAGAGTAAATATATTATTTATTGTCTAAATTAGAAAGGTTTAGAGTGTGAAAGGGAATGCTATACATATTCATGTTGGATGGTAACCATGTGAGGAGATGGATATGTTAATTCGTTTGATTATGGTGACTATATCATAATGGATACATATTTTAAAACATAATGTTGTAAACCTTAAATATATATAATTTTGCCCATTATACCCCAGTAAAGCTGAAAAAGTAATGCTGGGACAACAGGCATAAAATGGGACTGTGCTATGCAAACTGGGGACACTGTACCACACATACACCTATACAATTGAAACAAAAATTGTACAAAGTAAGGTTTATTCTTTCTATGTGCAGTGTACCCTGACATTTTCAATTCTGTTTCACTACAAAATACTAGTCATGACCTACTAAATGGGGTCAAGAGTTTGAAACATACTATTCTTAGTTGATTGTTGGTATCTCTGAGGGGCTTATAATAATAGTAAAGACACGGATTTGGTAAGGTGAATGTCTGATATGTCCTATAAACTTGTTTCATCTGAACATTCTGTTGAATCTTCTGCCCCAAGAAAAGCACTGGTAATAAACATTTTCTTCAATTTATCCCCCATGATTAGCAAAAGGTTTAGATTGATCTTTCTGGATCCCTTTGTTCCATTTGGAACGAGGATCTTTCTCTCTGTACTTTCTCTTCTTTACTTACCCTTGGGCTTTTATCTGTTAGTCTGCCACTTATTTAGAGAAGTAAGGAATCCAAGGAAGAATGTCTCATTTATAGATTCTGGCTCTCTCTGTAATTCTTCTGAACCTTCATCTTGGGGTTGAAGCTGGTGCTCCAAAAACCTAAATTTTCTTCTCCGCTCTACTCCTTCAAACATACTACCTTTACATGTAACTCCTGGACAGCTCTTCTCTGTTGAAACTTTGCCAAGATATAACAGAGTTGGTCTTACCTGCTAGTCAGGCATGTGGAACTCACTCCTGGGCTTTTTCAAAAACCCCCATAAATTAGGACTTTCCAGAAAAGAAGCTCCTGCAGATTTAGCCATGGAGGAGAGAAGGGTTACCACTGTACCTGTATCCACACAAGCTATTGACAGGCCCTTTGTTAGTCCATTTCTGTCACCAGAAATGTTTGTACACTCACATGTGGTAACAAGAGCTTCAAGAATACAAGAGACCTGGCAGTAATACCTTTCAGCAATAAAATAGCTTTTGGTGAGCCCCCATTTTGTAGATGTTTTTTAGCCATAAAGGCATATAGGGAACCACAGGGGTTTCCTGCCTCATAGTATAAACTATGGTAATATCTGAGCCTAAAAATCACTTTTTCCTAAAGCAAATTTTATTATCTGGATCATCTGAATTTACAGACTAAACTTGACAACATTTATTTTACTGAAAAAGATTGAGTATATGGCTTTTCCTGGTGGTTATTAAGATGATTATGTATGTGTGTATGTATATGTGTGTGTGTGTGTGTGTGTGTGTGTATGAAAGATTTTCTAAATCACAAATAATACAGGATTGTTAGAGGAATTTTTAAAAACACAGAAGGCTTTGGAAGCACTGAGATTCTTGACTTTGCTTCATAATTAAACTTTAAAAAATAGATCATGCCAGATATAGGTTTGTCATATTTTTACATTTTTTCCAGAAAGTCATTTACACAGCAACTGAAGGTAGTGGAGGCCGTAAATTGATACTCACAGAATTAGATAGAAAATGTGATTATAAATCCTCAAATCAGAAACTTGTAAAACCAAAACACACACACACACACACACACACACACACACACACACACACACACACACATATAAATTCTTCTTTTTTTTGAGACAGAGTCTTTCTCTGTTGCCCAGGCTGGAGTGCAGTGGCATGATCTTGGCTCACTGCTGCTCCACTTCCCGGGTTCAAGTGATTCTCCTGCCTCAGCCTCCTGAGTAGCTGGGATTACAGGCGTGCACCACCACACCTAGCTAATTTTTGTATTTTTAGTAGAGACAGGGTTTCACCATGTAGTTCAGGCTGGTCTCTAACTCCTGACCTTGTGATCCGCCCACTTTGGCATCCCAAAGTGCTAGGATTACAGGTGCATACCACCACACCCAGCTAATTTTTGCGTTTTTAGTAGAGACAGGGTTTCACCATGTTGGTCAGGCTGGTATCAAATTCCTGACCTCATGATCTACCCACCTCGGCCTCCCAAAGTGTTGGGATTACAGGTGTGAGCCACCACACTAGGCCTGAAACATATATATTATGCTATTTAATTCATGGAAACCCTGTTGAGGTATGGCTAATTGGGGTATTTGATGCTTAGAGAGATTCAATGGATCTCTTAACTTGCTTTCCTAGAAGCAGAGCTTATGATTTGTTGAGGGAATACCCTCAGGAAGAAACCTATAATTGTGGAAGGGAAGCAAGATAGAGTCTCAGGTAAAGTCTAGCACCACAGGGTGCTTAGAAAGATAAATACTGCAGGGTTGTACTTCCACTTCACCTTTGGAGGCTGGGAGTCTTATGTTCCTCCATGTCAATCAAACATTGGCTGCTTCCAGGAAACAGATGGGGAGGGTGAAGTAGCTCCTATCAGCTGAGGACAATTCTCTGGAGAAGAGTGAAGCTGTGAGTTATTTGCAATCAAAGGCTCCCAGCAGCTGGGAGATGGGTACACCAGCCTGAGTAAAGGGGACCTGGTTGCGGAATAAGCAGTATCTACTGCAGTGACCTAAGAGAGGGCTGTTAAACCAATGCTGAGAGGTACATCAGAATCTTCTGACTTTAAGCCAAATGCCCTTTTCTTCTTCCCTTCCTCCTCCTTTTCTACTTTCTCTTCTTCCTATACCTTTTCCTCCTTTTGTTTTAAAAACAAATACTGTTTTTTGTGTCAGAATTTTTATAAGTCAGGATCTAGGGATGATTTAGCTGGCTAAAGGTCTCTTATGAGGTTGCACGCAAGTTATTGGCTTGGCCTGCAGTTTCATCTGAAGGCTCGACTTGTGGGTGTGATGTGTGTGTAGCTGGGGAGATCTTCTTATAACCTTACTTATGTGATTGTTGGCAGGCTTTTGGTCCCTCAACTCATGGGTCTCTCCACAGGGCTCCCTCATGACTTGACAGCTGACTTGACCCAGAATGAGTGATCCAAGAGAGAGAGAGTATGAGACAGTATCCAAGATGGGAACCACAGTCTTTTTATAACTCAACCTCAGAATAGACATAGTGTGCCTTTTGCCATATTTTATTCATTAGAAGCAAGTTAATAAATTCATTCCACACTCAAAGTGGAGAGTTACAAAAGTTTATGAATGCCAGGGGACAGGGATAACTGGGGGCCATCTTGGAAGCTGGCTATCAGAGTTTAACCCCTGGCACCCAATGATTATTTCCCCCCCACATGCAAAATATACTTACTCCTCCCACTGTTTTTTAAGAAAGATAGCACCTATTCACAGCTAAGCAACTCAGTGAGCCTACTTGCTGAGAGTAGAATTTTGGAGTATCAAAGGCCTCTCTTTATTCTGTAATGTTTCTGCCCTCCTAAGTCAAGCTACTGATATTTCAGCATATATAATTCTTTTAAGAATTTTGGGATCTCCTGTGAATCTTTTTAGAATTCACTCTATTAGACGAAAGCCACCTTACAAATCTCATAGATATAGACTCTTCTCATTGTTTGAGAGGATCTAGAGATACCCTTAATCTCTTTAAAGGGCCTTTTGTAAGACTGAAGGTACTCTAAGGCACTACTTTTATTTAACAAAGGATTCTACAGCTGTATTTTTGCCTTCATCTTTAAATCATGTTTTCCTGACAATGCCCTGGATTTGTTTGGTCTTTGTTCAGAAGCTATTTAAATGTCCTTTGTACTGTACCACAGATGCTGTGTAATCCGTTGGCAGATCATTTGTTAGCACTAAATCATCTGGCTCCCACAAATAAACACCCTATGGCTTCTAATAGTACAAAACACCCTTTTCTAAACATCCAAATCTGCAGTATTGTCACAGTTCAAATTTATATACTGAAGCTGGACTGACTAGGATAAAACTGTCTAGAAATATAAACATGAGGACACAATTTAGTGTCACAAGAAACTTAAGGCAGATTATTCTCTTTTTCTCCATTTCTACCAATTCTAAATCATATGTTGGGTATACAAGGTAAATTAGATATGGTTCCCACCACTGAGCAATTTATAGACATGATTTATCTCTACAGAATATTTTAAAAAGTTAGGTCTAGACCTGTGCTGTTTAGTATGGTAACTATTAACCACATGTGGCTATTTAAATGTAAACTTAAATTAACTAAAATTAAATGAAATAAAAACATTCACTTCTTTAGTTTTACTAGCCACATTTTAAGTGCTTAATAAGTACATGTTGCTAGTGGCTGCCCCATTACACAGTACAGATAAAGAATATTTCCATCATTGCAGAAGGTTCCATGGGACAGCACTAATCTAGAAGAAACCGATATGACAAGAATTTATCCTTTTTTAAAAACATATTTGCTTCTCTCTCCCCCACACTAAAATGTGTCAAATATCAAAAAGAAAAACACTACATACTTCTTTAGTAAACATTCTAACATGCTTAACAATAAAGAATGCTGTAAGATCATGGCTCTTAAAATTTATTAAAATCTACTGAAAGCTAGCATCCTTTTTCCCTAGAAAAAGCATGCTAGTACCAAAAGGCATGCACTAAAAAACATGTCCCCTTACAAGGAGTTCATGGGCCCTCTAAAGCCCTTTCATAAATTCTGTAGTAGGCCATGATCCTCAGGTTAAGAATCGCTACTGCAAAGTAAATTTTATTTTCCCATTGACTTCAGTATTAAATTCATGATGTAATTTACTATCAAATATGCTTCTTTCTGATAATATTAAAATTATATTTAGAATAATGAAGATGAGGGGAAAAACAAAATATAAAGAATACAGAACTGTCTTCAAAATGACTAAAAATAAACCCAACACTTTGAGCTAAAAATATAATACAGAGCCAGCAAATCTACCAATTTGGGTCATGTATCATAATCAATACAGAAATATATAGTTTTAGCAAATTTGCTAAGTTTTCCATTAGTCTCAAATCTCTACCACATCCCCACCTTACAGTGAGAAACCTTATGGCGTTATAGCAGGAATACTCTAGTACCCTTCAAAAATCTAGATTCCTGATGTAATTTCAGTACATATAATAAGTATTACTTAAGAGTGATGTTGGTGCCTCAATGATTTTACCTACCTGGACATTCCAAATGAATGGGTGGAGTTTGGTAGGCCAGGAAGATACTTCTTTGAACTTTGGAAAAGAAAAAAAAGAGTGGCTATTTCTTTGAAAATCTGTTGAATTAGAGACAGTTTTTGCAAGGAGAGCAGAATTATAAATGCAGTTGGCTCCAGGTATGGCTGAGAGAGAGAATCCTACATGGCTCTGAGTTTCTGATTTCTGAGCCAACGTACAATTTGTATTTGTGTGGAAGAAGCACTGAAGCATTCTTTCCAGAGTGGTAATCTGAACCATATGCAGACTGATTAATAGTTATGTCATAATAAAACCTCAATTAGCAGAATTCTAGAGGGATGGCCTATTGTAAATAAAGAAAATTTACTAAGAAACCTCCCTCCTCCCTTCTTCTTCAACTTCTTTATTTTTCTTCCTTTTAAAAAATTTTAATGGTGGGGAAAATCTTTCCCCAATGTACATGAATCTACTTTGCTGCTTTAGTAAGTATAGTCTACTGAACATAAGTGAGTCTGTCTTTGAGATTATTGTATCAGGATGTCTATTTTGCAGACTAGTCATCGTATTTTTATAGAAGTTAATATGAGCTCAGGCTGAAAATAAAGTGGAAATTTTCTGAGAGTGGCAGTTAATACCCATTTATTTTCTTTTCACTTAAAAAACATCTATCAAGGCTGGGAGCAGTGGCTCACAACTGTAATCCCAGCACTTTGGGAGGCCAAGGCGGGCATATCACTTGAAATCAGGACTTTGAGACCAGCCTGGCCAACATGGTGAAACCCTGTCTCTACTAAAAATACAAAAATTAGCTGAGTGTGGTGGTGCATACTTGTAATCCCAGTTACTCAGAAGATTGAGGCATGAGAATCGCTTCAACCTGGGAGACGGAGGCTGCAGTGAGCTGGGATCATGCAACTGCAGTCCAGCCTGGGTGAAAGAGCGAGACCCTGTCTCAAAACAAAAGCAAAAACAAAAACCTAACAAGAATACACAGGAAAGTTTTCATTCATTTGTGTATCAGTTTAGATGCACCCAGTTGCAAGTAACAATGCTACTCACAGTGGCTTATATTGAAAGAACCTTTATTGTTGATCTAACAAGAATTGTGGGGGTAAAATGTCTAAGGTTGATACTGTAGTCTAGTGAGGTCATCAAGATTCCGGGTTCTTTTTATCTATACACACTGCCATTCTAAGCTGAAAATCTTCAGTCCTGTGACATCTTACCTTGTGGTTGCAAAATGGCTGCTGCAGCTTTTGGCATTTATCCTTACACAATAGCCTCCAAAGCTGGAAGGGAGAAGAGGGAAAGTCTCCTTATGCAGTTTTCTCTTTTATTAGGGAGAAAAATCTTTCCCATAAGCTCCCTCCCCCCATCCCTAAAGCAGACTTCGTTTTACTTGCCATTGTCTAATATTGGGTTACATGCCTATCCCTGCAGCAATTCCTGGCAAAGAGGAATTATTTTTTTGCCTTAGAGTCATCATGGTTCATCTTTTGGGGAGGGACACATTGCTGCTGAACACAACCTGTGATCTTTTAGTAAGAAGGAAGAGAATGGCTGCTAGACAGGCAACCAGCCCCTTCTACTACACATGGGCTCTTCATTTTGCTTCTGAGGGACCAACTCTTGGTATACTTGTTCTCACACTACTGAAGAAGCCATTTGCTTTTTGCCTATCAATGATTCAAAAGCCAGCGATCTCATTTCTTTGAAATTGTAGTAGCAGAATGCAGTAAGGCCTAGTGAAAAAGAATGATAGATTTGAAGGCCAGGCAGACTGGATTCGAATCCCTGATTTACCACTTACTGGCTGCATAACCTTGGACAAGTAGTTAAAGACCTTAGAGACTTGATTTCCCTATTGATAAATATAAAATAGTACCAACTGGCTGGTGTTATTGTATAGATGTAATGAGATAGTGCATAGAAACTGCCTAGCATAATACACATATCATAGGCACTCAGTGTGTGTTACTTCCCTTCCCACGTGAATTCAGTTGCTTAGAAATTAGCTAGTGTTTAGCTTAGTAGAGAGACCTATTCAGAAAAAGAATACATTTGACTCTAGCAGGTTTTCTTTCTTTTTTCCTCCTTACTCATCTATATTCACATAAAAGTCCCATCTCTTGTCTTCAAAAGACTTGTGGGTAGATAGCAGTGTGCCCTGTGTTAGGGTAGTGCCCAGTAACTAAGAGAAAGCTACTAAAACCATGCATTCATTTCTTAATTGGTTTGCTTAAATCCCTGTTAGGTTTAATATGGGAAACACATTCCTCTCTAGGTATTTTAGGCAAAAAAGAATTTAATGCAGGAAATAAGGTACCCACAAAATTGGAAGGGCTGGAGCAATGGAAGTTAAAAAGTCTGCATGACAGGTCAAATGGCACCATGACTTCAATCAAGATGCCAGAAATTCCTCCTATTACTCAGGCTAAAAAACTGTTGCTGCCATGGCTATCACCACTGCCAACATCACATCCTCCCTATCACACAAAGCTGATGAGGGGACGGGGCACAGTTGATAACACTCACATCTGGTGAAGCCTATTTTCTGCATGCACAACTGTAGAAAAGAGTTCCTTCCCTTTGATTTCTTCCAAATCACTAAAAGTAGCCCCTTTCACAACCTAGGGATAAGGTAATCTAGAAACTGTACTTTTCAACCCCGTGCCAGGGTTTCTTCTGCCTTATCCATGTGAAAGCCCTCCTCCTTATCTTATTTGTCTGTGATTCCTCTGCTGGGCTATCCTCCCATGTGTATTCTGTCTTTGCCCCTGTTTTCCCTCTATGTCCTATTTGGGGTCAACCATCCTGCTCTGCCCCGCCATATGTCCCTGTCCTTTCTGGTACAGATGTCTGCCTTGCTCTGTCTCACCTAAAGGCTTTAGAACTCAGTTGTTCAAGAAGAGAAGGTTAGGAAAGGGTAAGAGATCGCCTTGCTTTGTTAAAAATTATAGTACATAGCTTTGTATTTCCTAACAATTTAGTGTTAGAAGTTTTTGAACTTTATAAAAAGGCAGTCATATATATAGTATATAGTCTTCTGGGACCTACTTTGCTTACAATACTATTTTAGTTTTATTTAACCATATTGTTGTTCTCATAAATGAGCTTTGCCATATTTTAAAATCTTTCTTAATACATTTTTGCATTTTGGGGGTTATGCTTTGTTCTTTACTCATTCAGCATTCTGTAATATTTTCCCATGTTAAGAAACCTCTTCAAAATGAACATTATTAGGTTATGAATGGATCATAATATGATCGACCATTTCTTATAGTCAAATATTTAAGTTAATTTCTATCTTAGAATGTGGTAGATGAAGAAGATAGAAGGAAAAAAGGCTGAGATTTTCCATCTTCCAGGAGCCTAGCTGGAAGATGCTTATTTGCTGAAATGGGAAACACTGGAGGATGTGCAGCTTTGGTGATAAGAAAAGGATCTGGTTTTGAACAGGTTGAGTGTGAGTATGGAGATATTCAGAAAGCAGTTGAAAATTCTACCCTGGCTTTTAGGAGAAAGATCAAGGCTAGAAGCAATGGATTTGTCGTCAGTACATGGGGAATGGTTTGAGGCAAGTGTGGGAGTGAGATAGCCCAGGAAAATGTCTGGGGATACGTAAAGGACCAATACTAGACTCCTGGGAAATACTTATGTCCAAATGGCAGGCTGATCTAGATATGCTGTCCAGAAAGTCTGTTTAGAAAGGGGGAAGAAAATTGGGGAAGTGTTGTCATTTGAAAGCCACTGCAGAAAAGAGCTTCATGAAATGAATGGGTAGTCATTCATACTTAATGCTGTAAATGCTGTAGACAAGTTAACCAGGATGACAACTGAGGGGAAAATGTATGTGCATGTGTACATATGTGTTGGAGGGCTGGGTGCGGGGAGTTCGCTGCTCATGTATCCAGTTTTCTTTTTTTTTAATTTGGATGATTGAAAATTCATATGCTGACATGCAATTCAACTATTTCCTTGGGTAGATTCCAATAAGTGGAATGACTTTATCAAAGGGTTTGAGCATAGGCCTTTGATTTATGTTGTTAGGTAGCTTTCCTGGTTTTCATTTTTTTGTATTGCTTTGTTTTTTGAGATGGGTTCTCACTATGTTACCCAGACTGTTTTTGAACTCCTGGGCTCAAGTAATTCTCCAACCTCAACCTCCCTAGTTTCTGAGATTACAGGCATGAGCCACTGTGTCTGGCTCCAGTGCTCATTTTTTTATATGCAGTAATGAATAGTTTGTGATTTTGTACACGTCTGGGTGTGCAGAGACAAGGTGAGGAAGTCTGCAGCAAAGGAGAATACAGAATTGCACTTCTGTAGTTGGGGGTCTTTTCTAAATGGACATAGTCCAGCCCTCATCTCCTCCCCACTTTCAGTTTCCACACTCTACATCTGTCATCCAGAACACAAGTGGAACAGGGACCATTACTCATTAGCTGCATGGGGATTTGAATAACCTCACAGTGGAGGATGTTCTTGTCTGTTGTGGTGGCAGGTAACTACAGTTAAATGCGTGACCGATATAGAGCTAACTCAAGTCATTGATTAGACTATGAAGCGTAGACGGAAGTTCTCTGAATTTAAGATTACACTTTTGAAGTCTGGCATCTGCTACCACTTCAAGGATTAAGGATTCACTGCTAAGTGGAATTCAATATTTAATATTCTAAAACCATTCAGCTCCAAGTTACAAATTAGTTAAATTATAACAATATACAGACATTCTCTTGGAGGCTGTGGTTTTTATTGGTAGCAAGACTCATTAAGAAATTTCACTTAAGCTATGCCTTCATGAGAGATTCTAAATAAACACACAGTCTATTTCAGCCCTCATTTCCTACAAATACCGTATAAGGAAGCAACTTTGTATTTCTTTTGTCATAATACATTTGATTTACCTCCTTATCTTCCATTCAAATTTATTTCACAAGATGGACCTGTTTTCAGGTACCATAAACACCCAGTTCTACTGGGTTTTCTTTGACTGCTGGGGAAACTGTGGACTGTATATGATGCACATATTTTATTGCATCTCCCCTGGCATGAGATTCATATACACTGGCATCTTCTCAGAGTGAAGTTGACTCTCTGTTTCCCTATTCCAGAATTGCACTTGGCATGTGTTGATTCCAAAACAGTTTGAAGCTCATTTTGATTGGCTTTTGGCAATCTCAGCTCAGCCAGTTTCACTCTGAGAGATCCCCTGTTTGTTCCTTTACGAATGGCCACAGAAGCTTTTGCTCTTGGCTCTGCATTCTAATAGCACCTCTTGCATGGTCTGTGGCAAAGCAATGCTTTGAAATATGCGTCCATACTATGTGGCCTTTCTTGCTGCAGTTTCTGTTCTTTTTTATTGTAGGATCGGGAGACTCACCACTAGAAGACGATGAAGTCGGGTATTCACACCCTAGATATAAAGGTGAATGCTTTGCTTGTGTGCTAATGAGGACCCGCTGATGCCAGGAGAACTTTCCTTTTTGCCCTGTGGAACAGATTGTAATAAAGTGACCAGACAACACATTTAAGTTCTGATTATCAATCAAGGAAAAATATTATAAAACAAATGTATATGCTCCCTTTTTTTAAAAAAAGAAAAGAAATAAAACAAAATGCATTGGAAATCTCTAAAATGCTGTCCTTCAGCATCCCAATGGTCATTTTATTCTCATAAGTTTCTTTACTGTCTTCACTTCTGCAAAGGCAGCTGTAGCTGATGAAAGTGAAAATCAAGCCATGAGTTCTGCCTAATTCATACATTACAGCCAGAATCATCCAGAGTAAACCACCTAAGGTGAAATCTGGACCAAGTGCTGCTAATGTACTAAGATGAATGGGGAATGAGAAAACTTGATTTTCATAAGCTCATTTCATTGTACTCTTTCTGAGCCCAGCATGGCTCTTGAAATGGTATATTAAAGTATGTTGCTGAAATGAAACTTAACTTAATGATAAAGAACTCCATCTCTACATATTCTCAGCAATCCACTCCCCAGCAGGTATAAAACGCCTAAAAAAGAACCTTCTATGCAGACTCTGGTAAGTATGTCCACAAATATTTCTACTGGTGAAACATTTCTCTGAAGCTTAGGGAACTCTAAGAAAAATGAAGGTAAATTTAGAGATGCTTTGTCTCTGAATCTGGCTCCTCTTATAGTAGAGGAATAATTTGAAAAAAAAAAAATGTTAACAAAGTTCTACCTTGGCATTTTGCCCTGGAAATTTGTCGTATATTCTGTGAAGAGGACATGGCCCTGGTCTGTTGTGATATGTCTCAGATACAGGAGAATCAGGGTAGGACTGGTCAGCTTTTGGCTGGAGAATGTCCTTCAGTTGTTTTTTACACAAGTGAACAATATTTCCGGTATAATGACTGGTGCCTGGCACCTATGTCCAGGTGTGCTTCCCACCATATACCACATTTCTTTGTCACTTCTGACTGCAAATATTCATTCCTACCTATGGTTTCTGTCTCCATAACCTCAGGAATTAACCAATCAAGCAAAGCACAAATATGTTAATCAGATGTTTTGGGTAAGGAAATGTTCTGATTCACAAAATTTCTTAATCAAGGGTTTAGATTTTTTTTCTTTGAGTCCCTTGTTGAAAAATCTTCCTAAAACACATGCATGCACAGACGACCCTTCACATCTACAGTACAGGTTGCCTAGTGCCCTCAGGTCACTGTTTTTCACATCTATCCTCACCTCACAGCGTTGCAAATGTGGCAGGTAGACCAGATGGTCAAAATGTGTGCCTGCCTTAGAACTTACCCTGAATGTTTACGAATACATTTTTCTTAGGGCATTGTTTCTAATGTCAGTTCTATTATTATTCTATTTTATTATTATTAGTTGTTGTTAATCTTTTACCATGCCTAATTTATAAATTAAACTTCATCATAGGTATGTTTGTATAAGAAAAAACAGTATATATAGCGTTGGGTACTATCCAAGGCTTCAGGCGTCCAATATCCCCTGTGAGCAAAGGGGGAGTACTGTATATCACAAATATATGTAGTATATACAGACTATATATGTAAATCCTCAGAGGAAGGAAATTTTATTCAAGGAAGTTCTTTAGGCCTTGCGTGACCTCCTTCAGGTTTACATCCACATAGTCAAATTTAATCGTTCTAGATTAAGCCTTCAGGACATCACTTTTACCTAGAAAGTCCAGGGAATATTACTTGAGTCTTGAGTTTAGGACTCACTTGCAGCTGTCTGCAAAACATTATATGATGAAAGTATTAGCCAGACCAGGCACAGTGATGTGTGCCTGTAGTTCCAGCTACTTGGGAGGCTGAGACAGGAGGATCGCTTGAGGCTCAGGAGGTTGAGACTGCAGTGAGCAATGATAATGCCATTACACTCCAGCCTGGGTGACAGAGTGAAACGCTGTTTCCAAAAAAGAAAAAAAAAGAGAAAGTGTTAGCTGAAGGAAATGTGAAGGCAAAAGTAAAACAGTGGTCTATGCACAAGACCTGGCCCAGAACTATTGTTTTTTGTAACTAAGGAGCAGTCGGAGGCACATCCTCAGAAAAGAATTCCTGGGAAAGTAAAACAGGGTCTGTCCTCCTTCCTGGCCACATGATGGGGCACTTACCTCACTCACTGACAGCTCAGGTGCTGGAGTGGAGTGATGAGCCAGGCAGCTGCAGGGAAGTGGTTTCTATTCATGGCATTGAGAGCCCAGCTGGCCTTAGGGAGCTCCTCACTGGTCCCCATCGATTGTGGGACATTGGGGTGGTAGCTACTGTAGGAAGTTACCCACCAAGTAGCTCATGTTGCCCTTATATTTTATGGATCTCAAAGATAACATTTCAAAAGCGCAGTGGGGAGGTTGTGATTTATTCATTTCATCCTAGCTGTGCTTTGGGCAACTATAAGACCAAAATCAAAACACCTGCGACTTTGCCATCTGGGGAGGGTGTCACCCTGTTACCTAAATGGGGCATAATTGGGGATACTTCCCTATGAGGAGCAGTTGTTCTTTGACTTTAAGCCAAATTTATATCTTGTTGCAAAAACCTGGAAATTGTAGCTTCATTTAGATTAATAGCAGTATTACAACATTTTAGAGAGAATGTGCATACAGCTCAAAAGAAATCCAAATTAACCAATTTTTGAATCCCACCCGTCCCACTATGTATGAGATCAATTGCTCTTGAAATAATTATTTATCTAAAAATACAATAAAAATAAACTTTATGTATCTAGTTAAGGGAAGTACTAAGAAGAGCAGCATTTATTGAACATATACTATGTGCTGGGCACTGTGCTAGATGCTCGATATGCAATTTTTATTTAGTCCTTATAACAGCACTATGGCATAGGTATAGATATTGACTCAGAGAGGTTAGCTAACTTGTCTAAGGTCACATAGTGAGTTATAGAGGAACTCAGATTCATGTTCAGATATATCTGACACTTAGACCCATGATCATAACCGGAGACACCTAAGAAAACATGGGGCACTATTTGAAGGTCCAAAATTTGGAATGCAACCAGCCTGGGACTGTGAGAGTAAGGGGACACATTTTCTGAAAGTGTCATTTGGTATTTCTGTCTCTCTTTTTTTTTTTTTTTTTTTGTTTCTGCTACTTGTAGATACCCCATGGTGCTCCCCCATCAAGGTGAAGTATGGGGATGTGTACTGCAGGGCCCCTCAAGGAGGATACTACAAAACAGCTCTGGGAAGCAGGTGTGACATTCGCTGTCAGAAGGGCTATGAGCTGCATGGCTCTTCCCTACTGATCTGCCAGTCAAACAAACGATGGTCTGACAAGGTCATCTGCAAACGTGAGTAGCCCAGCCCCATGTTGGGTCCTCAGGGATGACCAGAGCCAAAGTTCTTTTGCTCTGAGATTGAGGATTTTCCCTGAACTTTGGATGAGAAAAATTACCCTTATGAGCAGGGGGACAACAGGGGAGTTCTAAGATATGGTGGAAGTGAGATTGCTCCTCTCAGAGAGAATGATATGATCAGCTGTTGAGAAAAGGGGAGAGAAGATCATTGTTCAGAAAATTAGTTACATTTGTTTAGTAAGTGCAGGATCCTGAAGAGGTGTTAGGGATTTAGAAACAAGTAAGGCACACATGGGCCCTGCCATGAAGAGGCTCTAGCAAGGCAGAGGCATCAACTGGGAAATAAGTACAAGAAGGGTACAAAGTCAGGAACATATAGTAGCAGATTAAAGATGTGTTCTCCCAGTGAGTGGGGCTTAGGGAGGCAGGAAAGAGTGTCTGAAGAAGTGAGGCTTATTTATGAAAGCGAGTGTGCCTCAGGGGAGAAGATTAGAGGGGCGTTTCAGGGACTGACTTTGAGCTTCATGAGAAGTCATACCTCATTTGGAAAACCGTAAGTGGTATGGCATTGTTGAAGCACATTTTAGATATCTTTGGTATTCAAAACAGCACCACTTTTTGATCACTTATGGTTTGCCAAGCATTTCACATACATTTGATTTTTGCAATAACACTATCAATATGGGTGCTATTATTTTAACTTCATTGTTGGGGAAACTGAGGTTTCAAGGCTGCAGCCATGTAATCAAGACTTTGCAGACTGTGCAACTGGGTGACCGTAGTGGACAATCTGCTTTACCCAGATCTCCTCGATGCCTTTTACTAGTTGTGTGTATCCAGTCCCCAGCTTCTGAGCACTTTGCTCTTTTTTTTTTTTTTTTTAAATACAAAAGTTTATTCTTAAATGTACAACAGCTCCAAGACAACACATAATTCCAGCTATAGGTGGCAAAAGATGCTATGGCAGGGAATACAGATGTTTAAATACGGATGAAATAAACGATCACCATCTCCTCAGGGACAAGGAACAGCTTACTTTTTGCCAGATTTGTTAATTCCACCCGTGGCCAGAGGCCCCTTCCCCGCGGCCTTTGCTTTTAGCTCTTCAAGTTTCTTCTGCTCTTCTTTTGGTTTCTGCTTGAAAGCCTTATCTTCCTCGTCCATCTCCTTGGCCTGCTTCTTGGGCTGTTTCAGGGGCTTCTTCTTGCCACCTTCCCAGCCACACATGGTGCCTGCCGCCCCTTTCCCAGACCCTGCCACCACAAATGGGCCACTTTGCTCTTAAAGACTTGCAACTTTGACCTTATTTAGAAGACTGCTCCTTCAGAGGACTGCTCCTGCGCTCTCTCGCTTTCTCGCTCTCACTCTCTCACTCTCTTTTCACAAGAGAAAGCATCTCCTATGAGCAGCCTGTAGCTGTCCAATGACTGACCGGTAGAGAATTATGAAAGCCCAGCTTCCTTGCCTGGGGCTGCTGTTGACTTTGCCCAAGATCTCATCTTGCCTGGTTTCCTCCCCTTCCCTGTTCTGCTTTTCTCACCCACTCACTGATCTCCCTGGGAGCACTTTCTTACTAAACCTCATGCACACAAATCCGTATCTTAGAGTCTGCTTCAACCTAAGATAGTGGCTTATCTGGGAGGCCAACCCAAGACAGTGTGACATGAAACTTTGGCTCTTCTGTGTGACATAAAATCATCTATTGTTTCTCAAATTCCATTTGTTGTATTTAAATAAATTTCACCCTATACTTTCAGAGTTTCTGGACTCTGAAACAAAACTCTATAGACAAAATCTCAGAAATGCTGAATATCTGATTTTCTCATTTTCAGAAAAGCGATGTCCTACCCTTGCCATGCCAGCAAATGGAGGGTTTAAGTGCGTAGATGGTGCCTACTTTAACTCCCGGTGTGAGTATTATTGTTCACCAGGATACACGTTGAAAGGGGAGCGGACTGTCACATGTATGGACAACAAGGCCTGGAGCGGCCGGCCAGCCTTCTGTGTGGGTAAGAAAATGCCACAGCCCTCAGGAGGTACTTGCTTTGGGAGGAGCAGGGGGTGTTCCTATCGTGGATTGTAAAGGGAGCATCACTATCCCTCCTGTAAAGCCTAGGCATGCAACTTTGCTTTCAGGAGCATCATTGGTTCTCTGGCTCAGCTGTAGATCTAACCTCAGTGTATATACTGGAACTGACTTCATAGCTAATGGCTTCCATCTGCCTTTTGTCTTTTTCTTGGTTTGCTGTTGAGGCAACTACAGGCTGGCAGAGATGTGGCATACTCCTGTGATTTTACTTCAGGGCTCTGAGCAAAGTTATTGACACTTTGTAGAAACAGTCCAGTAGAGAACATCTATGTGTGTCTCAGCCCCATTGTAGTTCCTTTGTCATTGACTCTGGTGGTCAGCAAGCATTCAATGTGTCCAGCTGGAAAGGATTTGGATATTTTGCCTTACTCTGGTTTTGTTGGGCAGTGAGTGGTTCTCACGGTGTGGTACTGGGAGCAGAAGCAGCAGTAGCTTTCCCTGGGAACTGTTTAGAAATGCAAATTTTTACCACCCCAGCCCCACCACCTGTTGAATCAGAAACTTTAGGGGTCATGCCCAGCACTTTGTGTTTTAATGAACATTCCAAGATTCTGAAGCACTCAAATAGACAGCTACTGACCTAAGGCACTGCTTCTCAAACTTTACTATGCAGGGAAGTCCTCTAGGGACCTTGGGAAAAATGCAGATTTAAATTCAGCAGGTCTGGGGAGGGGCCTAGGATTCTGCTAAACAATGCTCTAGGGCAAAGTTTCTGAACCTCAGCATGATGGACATTTGGGGCCAAATCTTTGTTTTGGAGCTCTGCTTAAGCATCCTTTGTTATTATTCACTAAGTGCCAGTAACACCGCCCAAAGCGGGTACCTCGCAGATGTTGCTTTCAGTACCCTCCCTGTGATTTGGTATGTGCAAGCTAGCTCTTCAAAACAAACCAAAAAGAAAATTGAATCTACTCCCTCATATTAGAAGAGGCAGAGGTGATGGTGGGAGGAGAGGAGAAGCTCAAAAATCTTTCTGCTAAGCAAGCTTTGGCAGAGTACTCTAGGGATCATACTGTTTAAATTTCCAGATTGTGTGCAACAATGGAAAGAAAATGCTGATTGTTCTCAAAAAGCAACAAGCGTGTCTTAAGCTGGACCAGATGGGCCTGGAACCTTCTCAGAGGCAGAGAAAATGAACCCCAAATTCGGGGATTCCTATTACAGTTTGTCAGAACAAGGTTCAGACATATTTGGGGGAAAGAGGATTGTACATGCAATTACATAGGGGTGACAAAAACGGGTACAGTGATCCACAAAAGAGCCTAGAGCTCCCAGGAAAAGAGAAATGGATTAGCAGGCAGGCAATTCTTTCTTTGATTTTGGTGACAGACAAGCTGGAGTTTGATCCCAGTGAATTTTACTCCAGGGGTATCATTTACTCTTTTGGCTTTAAATGTATTAAAATAGTTTAATACATTTGTTTTTGTGTTGGCAGGGGGTCCTTGAGCATAACTCAGAACTTCAACCTATTTTAGGAGCTGACACATAGTGGCTAAGTAGTTCCCAGATTTCCATACAACCTTCAACAGTCTTGGCCAGAGCTGTGCTGAGTGGTGAGAAAGTTGTCCCAGTTCTCTTCTAGACTGGGAGGGAAGAGAGAAGACTGGGTTTTGTTTTGACTCTGAGGTGGTCAGTTCTGTGGTCTGGCTAATTTTAAGGTGCTGCAAGTTAAAATTAATTCTCTTACACAGACCATACTCTGGCAATGGGCTGAAATTCATGGTTATTTCAGAAACAGATATAGATAAAAATAAATCAACGTAGGAGGAAAAAAAAATACTGCAAATTGCAGGAGGGTAAACTCTTTGAAGAGCCACAACCTCCACTGATCTGGAAGAAAATAAAACTTAGAATGTAACCACTATTGTTTTGGGGAGATATTTTTCTTTCTTTCCATTTTAGTTATTTTTGGTTATGTTGGTATTTAGATAGCACAATGGACAGCTGGAATCACAAGTCCTCATTTGGAGACCAGATTTTGAGTAGACACATGATCTCTCCTTTAGACCAATACTTCTGCCTAGGCCAAAACAGGAAGAAAACAAATAGGTACTTTGAAAACCATGGACAATGAAAAACCAGCAAAGGTCTTTTGACATGCAGACAGTATCCACTTAATTGCTTTAACAAAAGACAATGTACAAACTAATTTGGTTTTCTTTGGCAATGCTCTCTTACTTTTTATTTTCTGCAGAGTAGAATAGGTAGAGATTTATTAACACAAATGAAATTCTGGAATAAAAAATTTTGGAGATTTAATATATGGAAATTGATGGCATACTTTTCTTGCTTCCCAGCTGTCTCATAGCTGGTTTACTCAATGACCCATAGGAACAGGATCATTGTTTTATTGCTGGGCTGCATGGCATTATTTAGCTGATGCAAACATCAGTAGGGCTCAGCATAAATTTATACATGTATTGTTACAAATGATGTTAAATTGTGCTAAATTCTCCTAGGTTGACAAATACATGTTCTTTTGCAAACGTTCAGAGGCTAGTTTCAGTTTTAAACCAACTCGATTGATTGAGATGCTGATTCACTTTTTCCCTTACATGTTTGGTTAGTACAAACAGAACAGGTCAACTTTTAGTGGCTCTCTCTAATATAAATGTATCACCAATGAATTTTTACTTGGGCTTCTTTCTTGTGAAGATGTGACTGTTAGAGATGAGGTCTCACTATGTTGCCCAGGCTTCCCTCTTGCTATGTTGTCCAGGCTGGTCTTGAACTCCCAGGCTCAAGCGATCCTCCCACCTCAGCCTCCTGAGTAGCTGGGGCTACAGGCATGAGCCAACATACCCGGCCATGATGACGACTTTTACATGTGGATTTCATTGCCTCCCTTCTTGCCTCTTCTGTCTGTTTTGGAAAGTTCTCTGAATTTTTATATGGTACCAAACAGAGGAAACCACTTCCCAGAGCCATCCACAGGGATTACACTCTGGCTGTGGGAAGCAAACAGTTGGGTGAGTTTTCAATGGCCAGGTTTGTTCTGCATTTGGCAGTCACTCACTTCCTATGTCAAAAGAACTCTTCCTTTCTCTATCACCAAACTCAAGCTATGTTATATTTGCATCAGTGATCTATTGCTGCACAACAGAGCACCCAAAACTTAGTGGTTCCAAACAACTATGTTACTGCTCAAAGATTCTATGGATTGGAAAGTTGGGCAGAGTTCTATGGGGACAGCTCATCTCTGCTCTATGTGGTAATGGCTGAGGTGACCAAGTGGAGCTGGAGGGTTCAAGATGGCTTCACTCACAGGTCTGGTACCTCAGTTGGGAAAAGCTGTACTGACTGGGGTCTGGCTGAATCTCTTTCTCTCTCTCTCTCTCTTTCTCTCTCCCATTTATAGTTTCTCATCCTGACTATTTGGCCTCTCCAGTCAATTGAACTTCTTTAGATGGCAGCTGGCTTTTGACATAGTGAAAGCAGAAGGCACCAGATTCTCTGAGGGCCAAGGTCTGGAAATGGCACAGGGCCACTTCACTTGCATTTCATTGTTATCTGTTGGCCGAGACATTGTCCTTTTGAACCTCTTCCTCATTTCCACTACCTACCTGGTTATATGTGTTAAGGATTCTGAAGTACATAGTTCAGCTTCAGCTGGGTGCTAGTGGCTCATGCCTGCAATCCCGGCACTTTAAGAGGCTAAGGCAGGCAGATTGCTTGAGTCCACAAGTTTGAGACCAGCCTGGGCAATATGACAAAACCCTGTCTCTACAAAAAAAAATAATTAAAAAAAATTAGCCTGGCATGGCTGTGCATGGCCATAATTGCAGTTACTTGGGAGGCTGAGGTGGGAGGATCACGAGTCTGGAAGGTCAAGGCTACAGTGAGCCGATATTGTGCCACCGCCCTCCAGCCATGGGGGGAGAAATGAGACCCTGTCTCAAAAAAAAAAGTTCAGCTTCTTAAATAGTAGTTGATACAATGCAATGTATTTGTTTCCTATGTTTTATATGCACAGGGAAAACTAGAGCACAGAGAAGGGAGACAGGTTTGTCAAATGTGTCCAATGAATGAGGCAGAGAGCAGAGGACAGAATTTTTACTGAAGGTTTCAAGAATTTTATACAATTGCAGACATCCTAATTCAACAGGGAATAGTAATTATGTTTCTATAGTAACTTTGTTCCTTTCATTCATGGAAGTGTATAACTTATAAAAAGCTGTCTGGCCAAGTCTGGGTAATAACAGGCTTAGGTCTCTGGAGCAACAGCTGAAGGGCAGACCAACTGGTTTCATCAGCTGAGAGAGAAGGCAGCTGCTTGAGGATGTGTCAGGATCAAATCCTGCAGCTGCTCTTCATGGGTTTATGGGGAAGCTATGACAGGCCATCACAAAACAGCATGTGTGCAAAAGTTGGTGGAAAACACTATGTCAGCAGCAGACAGACACACAAAGCGTTTGATTTATTAAAATAACAAAAATATGTAATGGCATTTAAAAATCCCAGACCACAAAGAAATCCCAAAAGAGCAGAAATGCTTCTTCCCAGTCTATAAATGGGATTCTAACAACATTGCTTAGTCTAATGCGTGGTTGTGCAAATTCAATAAAATAATATAGGGAGAGTACTTAGTATGGGGTGGGCATGTAGGAAGGATTCCTCCAATATTAATTATTTGCAATGATTTATTTCTTCTTGTTTCTTCTTTGGAAGAACACTGTTTCTAAAAAGCTAGGCCAGTTCAGAAGATTGTTAGCCAGAGATAAGCTGGCTTTGGGAAGCTCTGAGACCCTTCACCCAGATAACCTATTTTCGAGCCTGTGTGCTTACACTGTTAGTACATCTAGATCCAGAAAACAAACAAAGAAACAAGAATGTATCATCCAGACATTTGGTTTACCTGACAGTGAATAAGTTGCTTCTCACTCTGACCATGCTGCTCCAAGAAAATATGGTAACACAATGTAATTTTACATTGAAATCTCTATGCTAATAAATATATTCTATACTGTAATTGCCAGCTATGTTTGACCAGCAGGGGGCAGTCATTATATGCTTGTCTTTCTGTGAAATGTTCATCTGAATTCTAAAAGTTTGTCTTCTATCACCTATCATAGTAAAAAATTAAGAAATTATTTTTAGAAAACTTCACAACTAAGAATAGACATCTTGAATGCATTTAAGTCATATTCCATTTCATCATAGTATTTTATCAATTCTGAGAAGCATATTTTTTCTACCTTTTAATATCCCTGGAATAGGGATGCATTTCACAATTAGGAGTGACTTAGATTCAACAAAATATAGTGGTTATGCAATTTAGGACTGGTGCATTAAGGTTGTTAAGTTCACACTCCATTGAAGCATGACAGAATGAAAATGAATTTGGAAAACTGAAGGCAAAATTGTTTAATAAGTTATTTATAACTTCTTACCTTAAATAAAATGAGAAATTATTAAACAAGACACAGGAGAAAGTATATCAGGAATTTTACTTGGTGCATTTAGTCTCTCAAAGATATTTGTCATTCAAAATCAAATGATTTTTCATTAAGGCTGTAATAGCACTTAATACTTTCGGTTGATAAGTAAAGCAATGCAAAGCTGAATGCCCTTGATTTACTATGCCCTCTATAAATACATTCTATACCTGTTCAGAAAGAGCAAGTAGAATTTGCAGAGTTTTGAACTTCCTCTTGTAATTTTACTTCAGCTATAAGATGAAATACAACCCATTGTAGAGGTGCCGTCTCATTTACTTTGAGCCCTCATTATCCACCCATCCTTGATATCACTATTAAGGCAGAACTTCTATTACCCAGTAAAGAAACTACTTGAAGAAATTTGCAAGCCTTTCCCAAACATCAAACCATCAGTGTAGTTCAGTAGGAGTTTGAGGGGAGAGTGGACCCAGACAGACCATTGCCTATTTTAAGATGTTGAGCAATATGTTGATAATAGACAGCAGGAAGAGAGAGAGAGAGAGAGAGCTTGTTTTGGTGGCAAGTGCTCTGACTTAAATTATAATTCACAGTGCCGTTATCTACATGTGTGGTCTTAAATAAATCACTTAAGTTCTCTGAGCCTCAGTTTGCACATCTGTAAAATGAGACAGTTGGGTGATTCCTCTACGCCTCCATAGCATTCAGTTCTACCTTGCCTGGGGCATTGCCATTTTCTTACCTCATGTTATATTTCATGGGTGGTAATGTAATCCCCCCAAGAGATAGCAAATTATCTGACAAGTCAGGAGCACATGATTCTCTTGCCTTTGTGCACCCCCCGCCCCAGCAGTTGCAATGAAGCCTTGGATAAGATTGGCACTCATGAAAATTTTGTTGCCTTGAATTGAATCTGACTATTGATAGCTAGAGTGCCTTTCTTTAATATTCCATGATGCTGTCTTCAAAGCAGGAGGAAAGGCTGTAGCTAATGAATTACCCACAGGACACCTCGCAAGGCCAGTGGATTGCAGGTTTAGCACTGCATGTGTGAGTATTTAAACAATCTTTAAAACTTAGCAGGAGAGTAAAACCATAATGAAGGGCAAAAGGGGAATACCCAGAGGTTCTGGTATTTTAAACTTTGGGTCTTGAATCCCAGTTTGACTACATATTTCTTGATGATGATGATGATAGTGTTTTGGTTATATTTTCAGATATGGAACCTCCTAGAATCAAGTGCCCAAGTGTGAAGGAACGCATTGCAGAACCCAACAAACTGACAGTCCGGGTGTCCTGGGAGACCCCTGAAGGAAGAGACACAGCAGACGGCATTCTTACTGAGTAAGTGAAACTTGGCAGCTGAAATGATGCTGTCTCTTTTATTTGAGATGTTTGCTACCCACAGTAGGGGAGTGTATGTATGCTGGTCTATTTATGCTTTCAGATGTGGTCCCCTGGTCATCGCTTAACATACTATATATTTCATTTGTGTGTTTGTTGATTGCCTGTCTCTATTATAATATGTTCACTGCCATGTCCGTAATGCTCAGAACTGTGCCTGGCACATAGTTAGCATTCAGTAAATCCTTACTGAAGGAAAAAAGAGAAATAAGTGGTGGTGAATGATGTGATTATTACGCATTGCATGCCTGTATCAAAACATCTTGGCTGGGCGCGGTGGCTTATGCCTGTAATCCCAGCACTCTGGGAGGCTGAGGCAGGCAGATCACTTGAGGTCAGGAGTTTGAGACCAGCCGAGCCAGCATGGTGAAATTCCATCTCTACTAAAAATACAAAAATTAGGCAGGCATGGTGGTGCATGCCTGTAATTCCAGCTACTTGGGAGGCTGAGGCACGGGAATAGCTTGAACCTGGGAGGCTGAGGTTGCAGTGGGCCAAGATTGTGCCACTGTGCTGCAGCCTGGGTGACAGAGTGAGACTCCATCTCAAAAAAAAAAAAAAAAATTTCACGTACTCCATAAATATATACACCTACTATATACCCACAAAAATTTAATAAAAAATTTAAAAAGTGGTGAGAAGAAGGGAAGGAGGAACAGAAGGAGAAAGAAGAAGCCAGTTGGTTAATTTAGGGATAGTGCCACCTCCATCGCCTGCCCAGGCAGACTCTACTCATGCCCCCAAGGCCTTTACCTGCACTGGGAAGCCACATGTGTCTCCCAGGTGATGTCAGAGGCTGCCGTTCTTGTGCTCTGAGTACAGTTTAGGGAAGAACTTTTTCACCTCCTTGTTTTTTTGACTGTATTTATCTCTTTCAAAGCTTTTAAATTTATTTTTAAAACTTCTGACCCTATCAAACACTCACAGAAACTTATGAAAAAGAAGAGAAAGTATCTTCTGCCTTGTTTCGCACCTCTACTCCATTGTTCTGGACCAGTTTCATTTATAGTTTGACATATATCTGAGATGCTTTTTGTTTATATGTTGGTTTACCAACCATAATGATAAACACTCTTAAGAAGCTTTTAAAAATGGGTGGATCCCTTTGCAAGGGTTAGCTATGTGTTGCTCTAATCTAGCATTTGGGCCTGTATCCCTGCAACTGTTTGATTGGCCTTCATATTCCCTGGAGACTACTACTCCATGTTAGCATGTTCATATCTGTGCCTTGAAGTTCATGGGCATATTTGAGCTCCCCGCTGAGTTTTCATCTGTAGATAAAAGGATACATCTAACTTATCCCTGGTGATCCATAAAGCAAGAAAAGACTTTCTAGAATCCTATCAACACAGGCTGTGCATGACAACACATTTTTACACAATGATTAGCAATAACAGTACATTTTCTAGTGAGAGGAGGTTGAGTCTCTCATCTCTAGCAGGAGATTTTGTTCCTACATTCCAATAATCTTCCCGCAGTGCCTCATCTAGCTTAAGTAATATTACTAGTTATGCTCCCCCATTGTAACTTCTCAAAGATAAAGTTTGACCATTAAAACATTATTTGCTGTCACATACACATCCCACAAATCCATTTGAAGAAAATCTAGGCAATCCGATTTGAAAAGTAAGTTGACGTAATCAGGGATTGGATTTTATTTACCTTTGACTCTTCAGCGTCTAGCACAATGCCTGGCCCAGCCCCTAGCACATCGTAAATTTTTAGATGTTTGCAACTCTGACTGCTGTTGAAATCCTGTGTAATACACACAAAATATCAAGTCATCAGATGACTCTATTTGCCTACAAGCTTTGTGAGAAATTCACCTTGTTGTTTTTGTGGGTAACTTGCATAACATGGTTAGGAGTATTACATTTTACTTAATTTTTTAATTTTTTGAGACAGAGTCTCACTCTGTCGCCCAGGCTGGAGTGCAGTGGTGCGATCTCGGCTCACTGCAACCTCCACCTCCCAGTTTAAGCAATTCCCCTGCCTCAGCCTCCTGAGTAGCTGGGATTGCAGGTATGTGCCACCACACCCAGCTAATTTTTGTATTTTTAGTAGAGATGAGGTTTTGCCATGTGGGCCAGGCTGGTCTTGCACTCCTGATCTCAGGTGATCCACCTACCTTGGCTTCCCAAAGTGCTGGGATTACATTCATGAGCACTGTGGCAAGAGTGTTACATTTTAAAAGAATATCTCAGTACTCCCTTGTCCCTTTGTTTAGAGCAGCTGTCTGCTTCCAGAGTTCTACAGCCCAGAGGCCAGAAAGGCTTAGAGCAGGATGCCATGGGGAATGCACTCTCACAGGATGAGGAGTTCAGGGAAGGCTGTCTCGCTCCCTTTTCAGCTCTCACTTGGGCTCCTTGCTGCCCTGGCATTTTTCCTATGACCCCTTCCACCATTTCCTATCCAAGCTACTGTTCTATTGCTCCCTTATGAGGGAGAAGGTTCTAGGGTCAAGCTCTGAGACAAGTGCTTCTTGTGAGTTCCCTTATTTACTCCTTCTGTTAGTTGCATGTCACAGATGAAATAGTCTCAGAGAGGTTACACCCACTTATATTTGAAGTATCATTCCTCTCAGGTTTATCTGAATTTAAATTGTGCTTTCTAAAGACCTTAAAGCATCTAAAGTCAACAGCAACATGTCTCAAAATAGTGGGATTTCTGACATTTTCCCAAGACCCATCTCTCGTACGAGGTAAACAGCCACCTCACCCACCTACATGTAAGGCTTTCCTCAATGGTGATAATGATATTTCTACATGTTCATTATTAGCAAATATTCTCATCATTCCCAAGAACTGTAGGGATAGGTATATTGAAAAAAAAAAACACATGGAATTTGATCATGCTATACCTATTGGTGTATAGACAGCCAAGAAAAAAGATGAACTCACCCTAACTGTGTGATCTTGGGCAAGTTCTTTAAACTTTTGATGCCTCAGTTTCCTCATCTGTGAAAGAGAGATAATACTACCTACCTAATAGGGTTGTTGTGAGGATTAAATAAATATATGCAAAATGACTAGAACCATGCCTGACATGTAAGATTTATGTAAGTGCAAAGAACACTTATCATTATTATTATTATATTATTAGGATAACCAAGGAATCACAGAGAACTTGCCTTTTGTTCAGGAAAGGTCTCCACTGGCCCAGATAGAAAGAACAGAGAAGGTTCTAGCACCCCCTGCAGGCCCAAATTGCCAGTGACTGCTTGGACTATATTCTCTAATGATTTTCCTCACAGAAAATTCCCTTGTCTTCCCAACAGTGAGGCAATTCAGGTCCCACGTGGAACAAGAGTGAGATTGAAGGAAGAGATTTGAGCCCTATATTTTTCAACCTCCCTCCTCCCATCTACCCCCTTCCCTACCATTCTACCCTTCAGCAAGAAAAAAGTCTAAATTTTCCAGTAGTTTGGGTCTTCCATTTTCTGGTCACAAACTGCTCTTCTAAAACAGACTACAGCTTAGGAGATTCTATTCTTCAAGAAGTTTTTGTTCTACTTAAACTGGTCTAATGGTTGCCCTCAGTCTCTCCATGTTCTGTAAAGAGTGAGGGGTCGTCACTTGCTTGTCAGGTCCATAATGTCATCTTTCCTGTTTCTGATTCTTTTTTCTCTCTAAGTGTCATTCTAAAAGGCCTCCCCCCAGGCTCCCATTTTCCAGAAGGAGACCACAAGATCCAGTACACAGTCTATGACAGAGCTGAGAATAAGGGCACTTGCAAATTTCGAGTTAAAGTAAGAGGTAAGAGTACTGCTTATTGCTTTTTTCCCCCTTCTCTTTAGAAGAGCAAAGGGAAGCAGGTCCTCAAGCCAGAACTCTCCCAAGTGCCTACTGTGATGGGAGACTTGCCAACTTTAGATTAGTCTCTAATGAGGCTCCGGGAAGTGCCCTATTTTAATACCTGAATTCAGTGTTGTCAGATTCTTTAAGGAGTTCCACAGGACTAGTCTCACAGGAGCCCATAGCTGACTGTCCCAGAAGAAGATTATTCAATAATTATTTCCATCCATGAGCATAGGTGACCAGCAGAAGCCTGTGAGTCTGTCTACAACCAGAGTGGATAGGAGCCCCCTAATCTGGGCCACCAGGAGAACATGTTCTTAGTGTTCTAGAACCACTGGTATGAAGGAAAATGTTTTTAAGAACTATTTTATGCCCAATGGTTTGGGTAACTAATTGCTAACCATCTTTTACTCCTTACTTTTATTGGACTTCACTTCCTCATCTATAAGGCAAGGAGCTAAACCAGTTGATATAGGTGGTCTCATTGGTATGGATGGTGACCGCTGCACAGCTCACTGACTGACCAAATAGTCATTCGTGCTCCCTCACTCATTCCACAGGCTGATCTAAAAGCCTGATGGCAAAGCTGATGCCTATGCATCCTCACCTTTTCTGCTTACTCTGTGGATGGGAGCTCAGCACTGAGACCCCTCTGGACTTGTGTCCCTACAGTCAAACGCTGTGGCAAGCTCAATGCCCCAGAGAATGGTTACATGAAGTGTTCCAGCGACGGGGATAATTATGGAGCCACCTGTGAGTTCTCCTGCATCGGTGGCTATGAGCTCCAGGGTAGCCCTGCCCGAGTATGTCAATCCAACCTGGCTTGGTCTGGCACAGAGCCCACCTGTGCAGGTATGTATGCAGCCCTCTCTCCAGCCAGCAGCAGAACTTGTAAACTCCTTGGCTCTTGATTCCAGTGCTAGAGAGGTTTCCTTTCATATACTTTGAGAAGTTCATGGCCATCCCTTTTTATCTGAGTGGGTGAACATAGTCCCTAGATCCCTGCTGCAGCTCATCTCATTTGCCATCCTTCTTGCCTCTGCCAGTCCTCTAATTTCCCTTTCATGTCCTCTAAGGAAGAAGCTCAAAGTGGGAACCTAGGGCCAGCCTTTGGTGACATTATAAATCAGCAAATTCTGCTCTAGTTACTCTTGTTATAGAAATGTAAGGATCTTGTTTATAAAACCAGTACACTGCCACGTAGAGACAATATCATACCTGCTTTGCATCACTGGCATGAAAGTCACATAGACCTTGGGCATTTGGATTCTTTCCTCCTATGTAAAATGAAGAAAATAATACATCATCTACCTCTTGAGTTGTTGTAAGGATTAAATGAGGTCATCTGTGGGACAGTGGAATAGAGCAGTGCCTGGTACAGGTAAAGCCTTATGGCAGCTCTTATTCCTGATGCATAAAAATTGGGCTGGGTAAAAAGAGTCTGAAACTTGGACTAGCCAGAAAATTATGGACATATCTCTTGTTTATGGACTTCTCTTTTTCTCATTTCCTGGTACCCTTTCATCTTTATCCCTTTCTTTTAATTGAAGCTCGAATTTAGAGTTAAGTGACATATATACCATCATAAGAGAGACATATATACCATCAGCTAAATGCCTGAGATTCTTCAATTTCATATATTAAAGTAGGAAGAACGTACCTATTACAGACTCCCTACCTAAGGACTTCATGCCCACCATGTTGGCATTAACGCCTGGGGTGTGGTGTCTAACAGGATCCTAGGCGTGTGTGGTCCAACATGGTAGCCACTAGCTATGTGTGGTTATTGAGCACTTGAAATGAGGCTATTCTGAATTGAGATATGCTATAAGTGTAAAACATATATCAGTTTCAAAATCTTAATATGAAAAAGAATATAAAGTATCTTATTTTTTTATATTGATTACATGTTGAAATATTTTGGATACATTGGGTTAAATAAAACATAAAATCATTTCCACCTATTTCTTTATACTTTTTTTTTTTTTTGAGATGGATTCTTGCTCTGTCACCCAGGCTGGAATGCAGTGGTGTGATCTCGGCTTACAGCAACCTCTGCCTTCTGGGTTCAAGCAATTCTTCTGCCTCAGCCTCCCGGGTTCAAGTGATTCTCCTGCTTCAGCCTCCCAAGTAGCTGGGACTACAGGGGCGTGCCACCACACCTGGCTAATTTTTTGTCTTTTTAGTAGAGGCAGGGTTTCACCATGTTAGCCAGGATGGTTTTGATCTCCTGACCTCGTGATCCACCCACCTCAGCCTCCTAAAGTGCTGGGATTATAGACATGAGCCACCACACCTGGCCTCTTTATACTCTTTTAATGAGGCAACTAGAAAATTTAAGTTTAAATATAGTGGCTTACATGGTATTTCTCTTGACCACAGCTATCTTAGCCTCTGAGCCCCTGGGGCATGGAAGAGGGCAGGAACTGTGTATTACTCAGTGTGACATCACAGTACCTAGCATAGAGCTTGGTACATAGCAGGCACTCAGTATATAATGGCTGAATGAATGAATATGTGAATAAACAAATACTTCAATACAAACCTAAAGTGTGAAATATGAAAGCCAAGTTTATAAATCATACATGGAATCTCCTAGTTTTTCTCATATTATTTCTTCTCTGGGTCTAAGCCTGTTTGCTTGCCTATCTATACAACATCCTTCATTGACCTCGAATGGTAGAATTAGTTGTCATTTATTTGCTTAAAGGGAAGACCTATTATGAAAGTGCCTTGTCCCATGTCCTCTATGCCTATGTTGCTTGCTCTGTGGCCTTTGTACCCCACATTACTCTGTCCCTTCTGCACCAAGGTAGTAGACTTCAGAGATTCTGAGCCATTCCAAAGCCAGCCTGGTCATTGCCCATTCTCTCACCCTTCTGCCTCTCTGCACCCCTTTCCCCAGCAGATACTATGGTACTTGACCCATATGCCTTTCACATTCCCATCTATGTTCAAAAGGCTACTTACTGCAATTACCTGGGTCTCTCTGTCTAAGAGCTTTACTTTTCTGGCTATCAAAGCATTGTCAGCCCATGCACAGAGCCAGCTGGAAGTGATGGAGAGTTAGTACCCCAGAAGCAGCCTCAACAATGATGGAGAAATTGTATAAATACTCCAGTTCCCTCCAGTAGGTTAATTCTGAGGTATGTGGTATATCATCTCCTAGAGTTCCTCAGTGGGAGTTGGTTCCAAATGCCCACAGCAATAACTTGCTTGATAGCCAACTGGTATTGTTTTCTTTCCTTCACTGCCTCATTTCTTGACATAGGCAGAATAATGGTCCCCCAAAGATGTCCACATCCTAATCCCCAGAACCTGAGAATATGTTACCTTACAGGAAAAAAAGGAACTTTACAGATGTAATTAAGTTAAGAATTTTGAGATGGGAAGAGTATCCTGGATTACCCAATGAGCCCAATGTAATAATAAGACTCCTTATATAAAGGAGGCAGAACTGCTGTCACAGTCAAAGAAAGAGATGATGGAAGGAGAGGTCAGAGAGAAGAGAGATTTGAAGATGCTACACTGCTGTCTTTGAAGATGGAGGAAAGGACTACTAGCCAAGGAATGAAGGTGGCCTTTAGATGCTGAAAAAGACAAGAAATCAGATTCTCCCCTAGAACCTCTGCAGGAACATAGCCCTGCCAATACCTTGATTTTAGCTCCATGAGACCAGGATCTTTTAGATCCTGATCTGTAGTATCTAAAAGAATAAGTTTTTATTATGTTAAGTCACTAGGTTTATGGTGAGTAATTACATCGGCAAGAGGAAATGAATATACTTCCTCACTCATCTACAAGTGCTTCTTGGGACTGCTTCCCAAATAAATTACTTACACTTCAATCCTTATCTCAGGGTTTACTTATTACACAATGGTTCTGTGTGTCATCACAGGCTCTGTTCAGCCAGAACAAATACAAGGTTTCTGACCCATGTGGCCATTTCTGATTACAGCCATGAACGTCAATGTGGGTGTCAGAACGGCAGCTGCACTTCTGGATCAGTTTTATGAGAAAAGGAGACTCCTCATTGTGTCCACACCGACAGCCCGAAACCTCCTTTACCGGCTGCAGCTAGGAATGCTGCAGGTGAGTCCTCGAGGCAGGGCCCAGGTGGGAGGGAGGCCTTTAACAGGAAGGGCCCAGCCATTTCACTAAAAGCAAAGGCCAGATTCAGTGCCTAATCCACTTACAGTGAGTTTCAGGAACTGGCACTTTAGAGCCACCATCATTTATTTATGGTTCTGGGCCATAACCATTCATTTCTGGTTCTGGGCTATAACCTGATTAACATCGACTATTTAGAGTTAACTCAATCGTTTTCCAACTAATGAGGTTTGTCAGTCTTCACCAATAAGTCTATTTGACATGCTGTCCAGGCCTAGCCTCAGAACAATTGTCTTTGCTAAACCTGTCCAGGATATGCCTGGCTGGAAGCAATCAGTTAGCTGCCTGCCCAAAAGGCTGGCCCAGGAGATGAAAGGAATCCAGGAGCCCTCAAGGCCCACATTCTTCCCCAGGGAATTTCTTCAAATCTTAGAGGGTGAAAACCATTTTTTAGACAGTGGTTCTCAATGTGTGATTCATGGACCAGACCAGCAGCATCAGCATCACCTAGGAGCTTGATAGACATGCCAATTCTAGACATGCCTCCTAGGTCTACTGTGTCAGAATCTACATTTTTAACAAACTCTCCAGATGATTTCTAAGTACTCTAAAGTTTGAGGAGCACTTTTCTGGGAAATGTGTCCTTCTCAGCTGTGTAAATTTTGTAGCTACTAAATGAGGCAACCAGCATCTGGGGTGTGTGGGGAAGGATGACTAGAAGCTGTAAGGATCAACTAGAAGTTGCTTACTTTTTTCCTAAAGCTGGTTTGCAAAAAGTGGCCAACCTGACTGAATGCTAAACAGGCAGGATGTATGCTGTGTCATGGATATGGCACTGCACATATTTTTTTGAGAATATTTTATTCATTTATTGCAGTGGATAGAACTAAGTGCTTAGAACAGTCTTGATTTAATCAAAGGCTACAATTTACTTCTCATGTCAGCATTTATAAAATGGATAATAATAACTCTCTTTCTACTCTTCCCATGTACTTGAAGAATTGCCTATGAACTCTGAAGAGCCATATAAAATTTTTATGAGCTCCCTTGAATCAAGGAACCAAATTCATTCCATCTTTACCTCCAGTCCCCACATGCTTACCTCCCTTTGTATCTTATTGTCCCAACCAGGGGCTTGCTCTTCAGAAAACACAAGCTTATGCCTTTCTCTTTTGTTGGAAATTGACATTGCAGGCTATATTCCATGATCATGTATTTCCTCATTTGGTCTTATTCCATAGAAAAATGAATTAAGCCAAACAACTTGCTTTTCGTCTGTGTCACCATAGGTTTTACGGTGACCCATGGCTAGTTTTGGTAAATTAATTTTTATTGGACACAGCCACACTCATTCATTTGTGTATGATCTACAACTACTTTTACACTACAGTGATCGAGTGAAGTTGTTAGGACAGAGGCCATCCAACCTTGCCAAGTCTGAAATATTCTCTGGCCCTTTACAGAGAAAATTTGCCATCATTGCTCTAGTGTCCCATCCCTTCAAACACTTGCTAACTTAACAACTAGTTGGGTAAGATAGTTTATATCAAGATGTTTTATGTAGACTCTTCCCTTGAATATATTTACATTTGCATTTTAACCAGAGCCTTCAAAGGTTTGGTTGACTTAGAAATTTCAGGGAGAGTAATATAAAAGTTTATTTCTAACTTTTTAAACTTTTCAACCAGTTCTGTAACCTCATATAGGGATGTTTCAGTGGAATTTTGGTAAAACATATTTTATGTTTTCATATTTCAGGACTTCAAAATTTATTTTCTCATTTAGCCAAATTCATCGTGTTTGTCTTATGTCACTTTTTTTTTTTTTTTTTGTTGCCACTGCCATTCCTGATGAGCCCTCCTAGCACGTGGTTGACTGGGCGACATTCCCAAGTTTCTTGCCAAGAGCCAGCTTAGAGGCTTGGAACCTTTTATCCTTGTTTCCCCTGGGATTGAGTTTGGAGGGCATAGGGCAAGGGGGTGTGGAGAGTGGAAACAGGGCAATGAAGTGGACTCTGGAAATATTCTTCTCTCCTTGCAAAGAAAAAGTTAGAATCCTCTGGGGTGGTCGTAGACACTTTTTAGGAAATTTGACTCACTCAAGGTCTCACCCTGTCTGGAAATACATAGACTGCCATTTTGCTTAGGTTTTGAAAATCCCACTGTCAAGCCATTTCTGAATGATTCCTCTAGGAAAGTATTTAGGTTTTATAGCCACTAGCTTAACCCCAATTTCTCAACTGTTTTCAGTACAGTTCAGAGTGGACAAATAAACTTCCAGAGGCAGGCCAGTACTGCTTCTGTCGGTTTATAGTTTGATAAGGATGTCTTTCTTTAGCCATGCTCACACCTCCCATGTTGGGTTTTCTTTTTCCCAGCAAGCACAGTGTGGCCTTGATCTTCGACATATCACCGTGGTGGAGCTGGTGGGTGTGTTCCCGACGCTCATTGGCAGGATAGGAGCAAAGATTATGCCTCCAGCCCTAGCGCTGCAGCTCAGGTAGGGGGAAGTTCTGTTCTTAAATCTTATCCCCTATGAATGTACTTTTAACTGATTAGGTTCCCTGGTTTCTTTCTATTCAGGATTGAGTTCAGGCAACCTTCAATGTTTAATGGCTTTTAGTCTAGGAGTGTTATAACCATGCTAATCAGCATGTTGCTGTTTGTTGAAGTAAACTGTGCAGTGGATAATTACCAGTGTTTTATTTCTTTCACTCTCCAACCAATCATTTTTGCTTCGTGTGTGTGTGTGTGTGTGTGTGTGTGTGTGTGTGTGTGTGTGTGTTTGGTTGGTTGGTGGAGGAAGGATGGCTAGGAGAGGAGGACCTGAAAAAAAGACCTAAGCAATCCTTGGTCTTATTAGAAGTGCAGGCATCCAATTAGTGTTTCCAGGCTTGGTCTCTTTTTTCTCCATGCCTCCAGAACACTCGTCCATACCTCTATTTTAATAATTATACTTTACTTTCATAACCCTTACAAAGTTGGAGCCATGGATTTTAGTCTCTGAATGATGATGTATTAAAGAAATAGAATTCAACAACCAAAAGGTAATTTCAGAATAACCCAAATTTCTATTTGCATCTCTTGACCACTGTGAAATGGAGAATTAGGCTAAAGCAAAACTTCTTAAAATCTTCCTTTCTCACCCAGCTTTTTCTCTCATACCCTGTGTGGGAGGGTACAGATCTCTGTTCTTAGGGTCCCAGGCTGCTCCCTGTCTCTCAGGATCTCAGTGGCTACAACATTTTATACATCAACATCCAGAACACATGGCTTTCAGGCTCCTGCAAAAGGGGGGAAAGAGAGTAAAAACTCACACCCACTGCTTTATGCTTCATGTTGGAGATGCCACACCTTGCTCACTCTCCTAGTTCATTGGCCAGATCTAGCTACATGATTGCAATTCACCTTTAAGAGGGGCTGGGGAATGTAGTCTTTCTGTATTGCCAGAAAGAAGAAAATGAAATGGGACTTGGTGAACCCTATCATACCTGTTCAGAGGGCACAGAAATTCCTTGAGAGGTTATATGATAGAAACAAATCCTTAGCAAATGATGCTATAGATTGGCACAAAAGCTTCTTTCTCGAATTTCCCTGTTTTCCAGCTGCCTTTGGCCCATCCCATGTTTGATCTATACCACTTTCCACCCAAAAAATTCTGCTGCATTCCCACTAAGGTAAAAAACTCAGAGGGCCAGGGATGGAAAAAAAATAAAAGGATTCACGAGTTCTCTTTAGTTGGTCAATGAAGGTAGAAGGCTGGGTACACTCATATGCTTTTGTATTTGTTTTGTTTTACTGCATTTGTATCTAGCACCTCCCCATACCAACTTTTGAGGTCAGTAGCAGAGCTTTTGAATATTTGCTACTCAGTACCTAGCACAGTAACTGGCACCATGTTGGCACTAAGTGTAGTAAATGACTCAAAATTTCATTTAAACAGCCTTACTATTTCCAGAGGTGATAATAGCTTTTAAGAATATATTGTATATTTACAATTAATATACAGATACTTCAAGTAGAAATGTACAAAAGTTAAGACAGAGAGCTGTGTTGATAGCTAAATATTTATAATTAATATTTTCAAAGTAGGTTTTATGAAGCTGTTGCTTATTTATAACTACTTGCTCATATCCTGTGTCAATGGTTTTTTAAAACTTGTTACAGAATTTTCTGAATGGTTTTTGGATTGAATGTGTGTGTGTGTGTGTGTGTGTGTGTGTGTGTGTGTGTAATCTTCATAAAATCTTGATGTGATTTTAAACAGTTTAATCTACTTGAGGAACAGAAAAATGTGATTAAAATACTTCTATCATTCAGATTGTATATGTTGGGGCTACCATAGACTTCTATAGGTTGAAGATGATTTTAAATACATTATATAGTGGTTCTGAAACTTTTAGCCTGCATCAGAATCCCCTAGAGGGCATGTTAAAATACGTATTGCTGGAGTCTACACTGCGGGCTCTAAACTATAAATCATAATCAATTTCTAACTCAGTAGGTCTCTGGTCGTATCTGAGAATTTGCATTTCTAGTGAGCTCCCAAGGGACCACATGGTGAGGACCACTGGCTTAGTTTTTTACCAAAGACTTTATTTACAGTTTTGAAGTAGAATTTTTTCCCAGCAGCCTTCACAAAAAGGATCAATCCGTATTGTGCAGCTGGATGATAGTCCAGGTAAATGTCATGCAGAAATGATCACTCAGAAATGATTATGCATTACCTAATGGATTCGGTGTCAGGTCAGCATGCCTGTGTTATCAGACATATCAGTGAGAAACAAAGAGCTTGGCAGGACTTTTTCCCTTTGAATTGGAAAGGTTTCTTTAGACACCTTTGATTGTAGTGCAGAGGAAAAAAGATGCTTTAGGCAAAGAACGGGAAGGTAAAGAGGAGAAGGAAAAACACAATGCCTGGATAATCTAAAAATTCTCTTGTCTGGCTATAATACTATTTTCAAATAGCATCGAGGCCATGATAAAACCGTTGAAGGGAGTCAATGCAAAGAAGAGATTGGGTGCCTGGTATTGCAGGATTACCACCTGCCTTCTTTCTTGCTCTCATTTCTTTTTTGTCTGAATGTATGAGCTGATTCATGCTTTCTAGAGGAATTTTCCAGCAATCTCAAGGATGACAGGGATGAAGAAAGCCATAATTTCTATACCCACATTATTCTTTGAGTCTACAGAGTTCCCTTGAAGATTTTCCAGGAAGAATTCCTTCCAATCTGACAACAGACACGTATTTAACTCAGAAATACTGTCAGCATCACACCTCATCCCATATTCTATGTGGTGTTCAATCATTCATCCCTAAGATTTCTGTGGTCTTTCAGCCCTAGTGGGAAGCATTCCTGTGGGTGCTGCTAGCCTGCTGATCCAACCACTAAGCTCTTCCTATGATAGTTTCCCTCTTTACATTCTGTGTAAATCAAGGCACAAGGCTTACACAGGAATGTGTGTGATAGCAGATGGTGGCACTGTGGTGGTGGTGGGGGATTCCCATCCTAGCCTCACAAGCATGATAAAAAACCTGAATGCTCCTCTTATTGGTCACCCTTTCCCAGAGGCTTCAGCCACCACATTCCCTATGCCTCTCTTTCCTGAGAGCTCCCTGTGCCAGAACTCCCCCACACTCCCAAAAGAAAACTCAATACCTTTCTTCTTAAATATGCAGAGCAGTTGATCTCTTCACTTGCACCTTGCTTTGCAGCCTACATTTGCGTGTTCAGAACTGATTAATGTACTTTGCAATCATTTGCTTCTGAGGTCTCCTCTTAGCACCACAGGAAACCTGGCAGAGGCATTGTCATGTCCTCTTTCTTTCATTTCTAGTCAATGGGAATGAATTGGCAATTTATCTCCCCACTGGGATAAAATATAAATTAATCCCTTCATCCTTGAAACTCCCTCTTAAAAGGCAGAAAAAGTACAGTTTGTGTTTTATGTAACAATTTTTTTAACCTTGATCTGTTTGTATGAGGAAAACATATTTTACTTTAAATCCAGATGGTAGTGTATATTCTGCTTCATACACAATCTCAAAATATCTAAACTGAAAAAAAATCTGGAGAAGAGACTGAGTGGGCTCATTTGTTCATTGGGCTCAGCTTATCTGTTTGTTTGTTTTCTTTAGCTATTCCCATCTAAACATATTTGTGTTGACATAAAAAACATATTTTTTAGTTTAAATTCTAGTGTGGTAGTGCAGAAAGAATACCAGACACTTGAAACTACTTCATTTTTTTTTTGAATTATTTGGGACACAATTTTGATTAACCAACTCAGAATACATGGGGTATAGATCAAGCTCAATCCCTTATAACTCTGCAATCCTGAGCTGGCCACTGAATAGGTCAGAACTATCATGCTGGGAAATTATTTCAGTCAGCTTTACCTAGCCCAGAGTTTCTCAGCCTTGGCACTATTGATATGTGGGGATAGATAATTCTTTGTTTGGCAGGAAGGGTTGGCTGTGCATTGCAGGGTGTTTAGCAGCATTCCTGGCCTCTACCCACTAAATGCCAGTCACATCTCCACTCCCTACTGTGACAACCAAAACTATCTCCAGACATGGCCAAATTTCCCCCGGGGGTAGGGAGCAAAATCACCCCTGTTCATAATCACTGACCTATTCCTAGTGTGTATGTGGTCATGCAACACCAGTCAGCAAGCGTGGATTTTGGGTTGGCTCCAAACTTGGGTTGATTCCAATTTAATGAAAAAAAAATCTGTTCCCATAAAATCTTAGATTGTACCAAATGTTGGTACATGGTACCATTGCAGGCCTGAAGTCTTCCTGACCATAATCTAAAACTAAAGCAGTGCTCTTCAACCTCTCATGTACATATCAGTCATCTGGGGATCTTGACAATAATGGATATACTAATTCAGTAGGTTTGGGGTGGGGCATGAGAATCTCCATTTCTATCAAGTTCCCATGTGATGCTGCTGGGTCAAGGATCACACCTTGAGTAGATAGGGTCTAAAGGATGATTCAGTCCTTCATGGTATCAAGGTTTTCTCTGTACACTCTGTTACAGTAGGGCTGTGGTTGATCCACCAGGACCCTTGGGAGTCATGGTTTGACTTAGTCTCCTCTTTTCTTTGTCTGCCACAGGCTGTTGCTGCGAATCCCACTCTACTCCTTCAGTATGGTGCTAGTAGATAAGCATGGGATGGACAAAGAGCGCTATGTCTCCCTGGTGATGCCTGTGGCCCTGTTCAACCTAATTGACACTTTTCCCTTGAGAAAAGAGGAGATGGTCCTACAAGCTGAAATGGGCCAGACCTGTAGCACCTGACGTGATGATTCCTCTCTTGGCAGTTCCTCTTCATTGTCTACATGATGACATGCACACAGGAAAGCCTTAAAAATATCCTTGATGTACAGATTTTTATTTGTAATTTTTAAAGTCTATTTTATTATGAGCTTTCTTTGCACTTAAAAATTAGCATGCTGCTTTTTGTACTTGGACGTGTTTCAAAAAATTATATGACTATATTTACTCTTTCTTTCTTTACCCCAGAGAAATTAGAACACATAACCATACACAAGCTATCAACATGTTATTCAATATAATACTTAATCTTTTCTATTTTGTTTTTTAAATAAGACTTTTATTAATAAAATGTTTTGGAGCAAATTTAGCAGAACTCACTTTGTTTATCAAGCACCAGCCATACTTGCTTAGTATGGTCAATGGATTTAGAATTGTGATTCTTAGTGGTGTTTTAAGAATGGAAAAAATTTAATTAGTCTTTTTAGAAGCTCTGCTGAGCTGGGAGAGAGCTGAGCTGTCAGGTATTCAAGCAGCCAATTAAAGCCACAAGCCGAAAATGAAAGAGTTAAGCCTTTAATCACAGTGATGGAACAAGGAAGTGTCTAAAACCAGAGAAAACACGAATTTCAATGTTCCATTTTCCCTTGTAGGACAGCACACTGGTCAAGATTCACGTGGAGTAGCACAGACGTGGGGTCATCTTTCTGTTGAGGGAGCCCCAAACAAAAGGCTCTGGCAGTTTTATGGACCCTGAAGTTAGGTGGTAGGGTCGGACTGGAAAAGTCCTGGGTACTGAGGCAGAGTGAAGAAAAGTATCTTCAATCTTTTCCCCTTCTCCTTACTCCATAAGATCTCAGCAGAGGAACCTAAAGTCCTCTTGCCCAAGGCCTCAGATAAAGGACCTAGAAATGAAGGCACTGAGCTCAGAATGCAAATATGTGAACGAGCATCATTGGCCAGAGGGGTCTGAGTCTTGGAGTGCAGCACCCCACAGACACTGCCATATACGGGCTGTGCACCAAGTCTGGTGTGTGAAGGGCAGCTTTCCTGGTGAGGCCTGCCAGGTAAAGTCTTTGTCATTGCCTATGATCAGGCCTGAAAAATCACACATTGGTTTTTAAACAGTAGCCAGACTCCTCAACTCTCCCATGCAAACCTTGAAATTTTTCTTCCATTTTCAGAATATGTTTGGTTCACAATCTATTCCTAAACAAAATGACTAAGTGAATGATGTTTCACACTGGTTTCCCCCTGAAAATCTTGCAGAACTTTACTGTGTACCTTTTGGACTTCATAGAAACAATAAATGAATTCTAACATACAGAGGTTTAACACAGAAAGCAGATTTAACATTTTTTTAAATATTAGGCAGGGCAATTGCTGAACTGTCAATAGGTTTACACTCTATTTACACACATGATTTTGTTCACAAAGCATACTAGAAGCCACTCTTTCACTTCTGTCTTCTTCAAATGTATCAGATAAAGGTCAATGGCATGGCTCATAGAGGAATATCAAATAGTGACAAATTGGAAACCATGAAAAGTTCAAGAGGGGTCAGAATAGGGTGAGGGATAAAAGACTACAAATTTGGTTCAGTGTTTACTGCTTGGGTGATGGGTGCACCAAAAATCTCACAAATCACCGCTAAAGAACTTAGTCTTGTAACCAAATACCACCTGTTCTCCGAAAACTTATGGAAATAAAAAAAGAAAATTTCAAGAGATAATTTGTCACAATTAGGCAAGCATATATGTGCCTCTACCTGTGTTAAAGCTCTTTTGTCTTTGACACGTCAGCCTGTGCCCTTTGCCCCATACCTTGAAAGGTTCAAGCCTTGAAGATGAGCTGACATTTAAGGAACTCCTTGGATTTCTTCAAACCAATTTACCTGATGACTTGGAATATTGCAAGCACTTTTCCCAAAAAGATTAACAGACTATTTCAAGATGAATGAATGCACGGTGATATTTCAAAAATAAATATGCTACATCAAAATTTGGGGACATTTCTAAAGAGTAATTAATAGCCTCTCTCTAGAGAACCGGTTTCCCACTGGAAATCTCGCAGAACTTTTCTATGTACCTTTTGGACCTCATAAAAACAAGCAAAATTCCTAGTTCTGCTTGCTCACAGTTTGGTACCACAGAACTTCACATGCGTGTGTGTGTGTGTGTGTGTGTGTGTGTGTGTGTATGTAGGGAAGAGGGAGGCAGTTAAATGTGCTGAACTCAAATGGAAAACTGTCTCCACTTCAGTAGATAATAGCTGAAATCTCAGTTTGGTTCTTTTAAACTTAGTTGGACTGCTTGGAGTCTGCATCCACTCCCAGTCTGCACATGTGTGGTTCAGTGATCAATCAGAAATTATAGAATCTAAGGATCCCCTTGTCAGGGGATGCTCTCCTTTCTGAGATTTTCCTCCTCACTTTTCAGTTGCGGTGGTTGCCCTTACTCTCTCTTCTGTTTCGTCAAGCCAGTAAGACTATAGGCTTTCTGTCTTCATTTAAGCCTACCCTACCTTAAACCACAGCATAGTGCATAATACAACCTGCCCTTAGGCAATTTTTTTAAAATCCCTGATGATTAATCAAGTTTATTTGCCTTCGAAGTGATGACTGTCCTTCAGTATCTGCCTGCTTTTTGGCCTTTGTCCAATGTCTTTAGGTAGTGTGGGCATATATAAATATGTATATTTATATATAGTATATATACAAATATATATAATATATACACACATATATATATACTATACATACACAAATGATTTTTTAAAATTTTTGTCCAAGGGCAGTTTGTAATATGTGTGTGTATGTGTGCGTGTGTGTGTGTGTGTATACAATATATGCATATATATCCACACACATGTATATATATACACATATATATCCATAAATATATAAATACATATATATACACATGTATACACACACACACACACACACACACACATATATATATTTGTCCAGATATAGTTGTTATCTGTGGGAGATTAGTCCAATAGGAACCATTATTAGAAATCTAGTGAAGGATGAACTAGAAGGTGAAAGAGTCTAGTCCATTCACAGAGAACTGCAGATTTTACTTATACAAACTCTCAACTCTTGACCTTAGATCATCGGAGCGGGCGATGAAGGAGAGGAAGGACAGTGCACATTGAAGCAAGGATTAATGCTTAGGAAGTTGATCCCTGTACTATTCCTGCAGTAAAAATTACCCCAAAACTTAGTGTCTTAAAACAACAACAAACATTTTCTCTCTCACAATTTCTGTGGGTCAGGGATTTAAGAGCAACTTAGCTGGCCAATTCTGGCCTTGGAGTCTCTCTTGAGATTGCTGTCATATCTTGGCTGGGACTGCAGTCAAAGGCCTGGCTGAAGCTGGAAGATCTGATTCCATGGTGGCTCACTCACATGACTGGCAAGTGGTGCTAGTTATTGGAAGAGCTGTCTGTTTGTCCCCACGTGGATTTCTCCACAGAGTATTGTATGAATGTTCTCATAACATGGTAGTTCGATTCCTCTGGTAGAAGTGATCCAAGAAAGAGAAAAGTGGAAGAGGCAATATCTTTTATGACATAGTCTCAAAAGACAAACACTGTTTCTTCCGGAGTACCCTGTTGGTCCAACAAATCAGCCCTATTCAATGGGGGAGAGGACAACACAAGGGCATGGATACTAAGAGGCAAAGATCACTGGGGTGCAGTTTGAAGGCTGGCTTCTTCTGGTTTACATAGCTGCTGACAACTTCTTAACTGGGGACATGGCTATTTACTTATTTATAGGTATAAATTTAGAGGGTATAAGTGCAATTTTGTTACATGGATATGTGGCATAATGGTGAAGTCTAGGCTTTTGGTGTCACCATCACCCAAATAGTATACACATTATAACCATTAAGTAATTTCTCATTTATCACCCTCACCTACTCTTACCCTTCTGAAACTCTAATGTCTATTACTCCACACACTATATCCATGTGTACACATTATTTAGTTTTCACCAGTAAATGAAAACATATAGTATTTGACTTTCTGTTTCTGAGTTAGTTTGCTTAATGGCCTCCAGTTCCATTCATGTTGCTGTCAAGGACACAATTTCATTCTTTTTGTGGCTGAGTAATATTCCATTGTGTGTGTGCATGTGTGTGTGTGTAATATCATATTTTCTCTATCCAATCATCTGTGATGCACACTTAGATTGATTCCATATCTTTGCTATGGTGAATAGTGCATCTGTAAACATAAAAATGCAAGTGTCTTTGTATAATGATTTCTTTTCCTTTGGGTATATACCCAGGAGTGGGATTGTTGGATCAAATGGTAGTTTTATTTTTAGTTCTTTGAGAAATCTCCATATCGTTTTCCATACAGGTTGGAATAATTTTTACAATTCTACCAACAATGTATAAGGATTCCCTTCTCTCTACATTGTCGCCAACATCTTTTATTTTTTGATGTTTTAAAAATGAGGGACATGGCTTCTTTATGGTAGAAAACATGTAGTGATTCTAGAATAAACAAATATAATTATGGCTTCCCAAATTAGTAGGAAGATTCCCAATTTTACAGCTTCTTAACAGCTCCCTTTGCAGTCCCAGGTTGTTTAGGGACTTTTTAATGGAAGCTCAGCATAAAGTCTATTTCTTTAGCCTTCCACTCCAGATAAGAACAAAATCCTTTGTCTTTGAACTAGCTTCTGTTGACTATATTCTTTGTAATTAAGTTTTGAATGATTCAGACAGTAAAATTAAAAGTGTAGCCTCGAAACACTGGATTTCTTTTCCTTGCAGTTCCACAGTTAATAGTGATATCAAGCATCTCTTGAAGAAATGTCTTATAAGCCATGATAAAATCATTCAGTACAATTGACCATTTTTCTTCAGCAATGCTTAGTCACACAGGTGGAGGAAGAGAGAAGGCATATTGAAAGACTAATCTAGCGGTAGATGTTTGTGACAAAGGCACGGTGGCAGGACAAGGGGAGGGAATTGATTTCAGTATTGAGAAAATGGATTGTGTGATTACCCACAAGGACACTAATTCGTCTGAAAAGAAATAAAAACAGTAGTGGGGCTGATATATTCAAAGAATACAGGGAAAGTCTAATGATCCTAATGTGGTTTAAGAGTGAATATAGTCAGTATAAAGATAGGAGGGATTTGGAAGAGAGGAAGAAAATACCATTGACATTGGGATGTTATGAAGTTGAATAAATTATCCATATGGGTGATCTGGATGGATACTGGCAAGAGTTTAGGCAAAGGAGCTAAGTGAGAGTCAAATTCCAAAGATATATGAGAGTGGAGGAGACAGATGTCTGTGTGTAGATAGATGATTGTAAGGAGAGGGTTGAAAGTGATATGGTAGATGGCAAGATTCTCAGAGAAGGTCTTTTGCTCAGATTAGGAAAGACTGATCAATTAAGAATGAGCTGTGGGGAACTGAGCAGATGTTGACATTACCTCTCAACCAAGCGATTTTAAATTATGAAAAAAGAGCAAGCTGCTATAGGAAAAGTGTCAAAGAGGAAAATCATAATTTACTCAAGAATATTTTGAAAAGATACTAAAGACATAGGATGGTGCTATGGTTTGAACATATGACTCCTCTAAATCTTGTGTTGAAATTTGATTCCCAGTGTTTAAGGTGGGGCCTAAAGAGAGATGTTCGGGTCAAAGAGAGAGATCCTTCCTGAACGACTTGGTGCCATCCTGGCAGTAAGGAGTGAGTTGTTCCTCTTTTATTTCCTGTGAGAGTTTCCTGAGAGCTGGTCATCAAACAGAACCTGCAACTGCACTCCCCTCTCTCTTGCTTTCTCTCTTGCCATGTGTTCTCTGTACATACCAGCTCTCCTTTGCCTTCCTTCATGAGTGAAAGCAGTCTGAGGTCCTCATCAGAAGCAGATGCTGGCTCTATGCCTCTTGTACAGCCTGCAGAACCATTACACAAATGAATCTCTTTTCTTTATAAATTACCCAGCCTCAGCTATTCCTTTATAGCAACACAAATGGACTGACAAAAGTTTACTATAAAATGTATGTGTGTGGCAATAGTCCAGAGGCATCAAAGTCTGGAAGAGAGTTGGGCTATGGGACACTCAAAGCAGTATGAGAATGAGACAACAAGACCAGTGAGGGGATTAGGGAGACAGTTTATGCCTGTAACTGGAGGATTATAGATAAGAGACATGGATGAATTCATAGGCTTTGAGGTTTCCGTTTTCAGATGGCAATTGTTTTGGTGCCAGAACTGACCTTCCTGGTGGTTCCTGTGTAACCTATCTTAGACACCAAGACAGAAAGAGCCAGGTCCAGCCCCCTACCATGGCCAGAATTGACCTTATGGTGGAGACTGGGCATGGTTCTTCCTGCTATGGGGGTTCTAGCACTGGGTACACAGGAATCATCATAAATGCCACAAGAAGGAGACAGGACTTCTTAGAGAGTCATTGGCTCTATATGTGGGGCAGGGAAACTCAAAATGAGCCTGTTGCTGTTGTCAGAAGGCAACAATATTTTCAGAGGTAACAGAGGTAATATTTTAAAAAATATTCTGTCATCTTTTGATAGACTCTTAGATTGATTCCTTATCTTGGCTATTGTGAATAATGCCATGGTAAACATGGGATTGCAGATGTCTTCAACACACTGATCTTTATTATATTGTAAGACAATTGGCCAGGTGTGGTGGCTCACACATGTAATCACAGCATTTTGGTAAGTCAAGGTGGGAGGACTGATTGAGCCTGGGAAGTGAAGACCAGCCTGGGCAACATAGCAGGACTCTGTCTCTACAAAAACTGCTAGAAAATTATCTTGGTGTGGAGGCATACACCTGTGGTCTCAGATACTTGGAAAGCTGAGGTGAGAGGATCACTCAATCCTGTGAGGCTGAGGCTGCAGTGAGCTGTGATCATGCTACCGCATTCCAGCTTGGGTGACAGAATAAGACCCTGTCTCCAAAAAAAAAAAAAGAAGATTGTGAGACAATTGGATGTATTATGATGGCCTTTGGCCCAACATAGAACCACCCCGGCAAGAGAATATTAAACCAGACTTGCTGAGTGGATCGTGGGGAAATAGATTTTATAGAACAATGCACAGATGGAAGTGGATATATTGTTCAAGGGTCTGGTATGGCTCTGCTGTCACCCCACAGATGAGAACCTGGTCTTGCTAATCTTAGTTTAAAAATGGGAAGAGACAGGAATTAAATTTCATTTAATGGCAGACTACCTCATATCATACTAACCTCCCTGCTGATAACAATTATAACTCTGGACAAAATATAGAAAGAGAAGTTATTGGAACCCATTGGCACTCAACCAAAAGCAGGCAGAGACTGGAGGAACTATGACCTTGAAAGAATGCAAGCACATGGGGTAAGATGCATATTTGGTTGGGTTTTCCCTTGAAGACTTTTCCATTTGCTAGTGTACTGGATGTGGAACTCAAGCAGAAGGCTGTAATCTTACTGGGCTGAGGACTTAGAGGGTGAAGGCAGGTTGACCAGAGAGTGTGGAAATGGAGGAGACATGAGAAAGGAGAAAGCCAGTGGGTGGGATTTGGGAAGAAGAACCCAAATATGCATATAAATTCCCCTCAGATCTTTAGCTGACCCCTGGGCTGTGCATGCACAGAGTGAGGCTACAAGAATTCTGGAAGGAAAACAAAATAGCTGAAGGAAAAAAGCTGAGCTGAGCAGTGATCTCAGCAGCTCATCAGTGCTGGAGAGACAGTTTGGAGGTCAAATCCTGTCAAGTTAAAGGAGCTCAGTGAAGAAATTGAGTTTCCACTGAAAATCCAGGACTACTCCTCAAAAGTAAAGAACAAGGCTCAGGATTAAGTTAAATCAAAGTAGACCTCCTTAACAAAGCCTAAAATCAAGCTTTCACAAGATCAGGCTGGGTGATTAGGAATTTAACTGTCTGCAAAAACAAAAATGTGAACAGCCTAGGTTGACAAAAATTTCCTTAAACCAGCAGTTCTCAAACTTTAAAGGATTCCAAAGTACTTTTTTTTTTAAATTTATTTTATTGCATTTTAGGTTTTGGGGTACATGTGAAGACCATGCAAGATTGTTCCATAGGTACGCACGTGGCAGTGCGATTTGCTGCCTTCCTCCTCATCACCTATATCTGGCATTTCTCCCCATGCTATCTCTCCCCAACTCCCCAACCCCCACTGACCCTCCCCTATTACCCTCCAACAGACCCAAGTGTGTAGTGCTCCCCTCCCTGTGTCCATGTGTTCTCATTTTTGCTTATATGGATTATATCTCTCAATATTTATCAGGTTAGAAATCAAAACAGAAATTTGAAAAATTATATTTTAATGCATTTCAAAATAAATATATTGCATATTTATGTAGATAACATATTCTTGAGAAAATCTGTTTTGCAAAACAAAAAAGTGAGATGAGCCACATTATTTTACATTTTTGCAAGTCTCTTCAAAGTCTGGCATAATAGAAGATAGCTAGTTTCTCATATATGCTTTCCTATTCAGTCTCTTACAATATGTTATTTTGATTGAAATAGAAGAAAATCTGGCTGCACACACACACGCACACACACACATGCACACACACACACGCACACACACACACATACACACACGTATTTGAAAAAGAGAGGAGTATTTTGATAGTCTATTTAGATAACTGTAAATATTTTTCTTTGACACGTCACCAAAAACTGTCAAGTGGTAGTTCCTTAAATATGAATAGTAATATGAAAACTTTTTGAACTCTGTTGCATTAAAATCCGTTGGTTTATCTTGCACTTTGAATGTAACTTTTATCCATGCACAAATTTGTAACTCATGCATTGGTCATTTAGAAAACACTGGTTCACTGAATCAAGTAGTTCTCGCAAAGATTGATACATTTTGTTCCACAATATTGGAATATCGCATTATTTAATGTCATCACCAATCTTATCAGAAAAGTGTATAAGTATTAGGAAGCTGTCATAGTCACAATGGTGGATACAATTTTCTAAAATTCTAATTTTTGCTTCAAAGCTTGAATATTATCATTGGCAACAAGCACTGTCAGTTGTTTTTGCTGAAGTGACAGGCTCACTTTGTTCGTTTTTGAGAAAATGTCTGCCAAATTCTCATGCCCGAATAACTTGTTATTTGTTCTTTAAAATAAAAAGAATGCTGAAAAAAATGTATCATACTTAGGTATGCACAGAAAATATTTAAAACATATATACTTAAGGGTCAAGATTTAATAGCATTAACATTTTTTACTGCTTCAGCAGGGATTTTTTTTCTGAGATGGAGTTTCGCTCTTGTTGCTCGGGCTGGAGTGCAATGGTGTGATCTCAGCTCACCACAACCCCCGCCTCCCAGGATCAAGCGATTCTCCTGCCTTGGCCTGCTAAGTGGCTGGGATTACAGGCACATGCCACCATGCCTGGCTAATTTTGTATTTTTAGTAGACAAGGGGTTTCTCCATGTTGGTTAGGCTGGTCTTGAACTCCCCATCTCAGGTGATCCACCTGCCTCGACCTCCCAAAGTGCTGAGATTACAGACATGAGCCACCGTGCCTGGCCAGGGATACTCATTTTTTTAAGTTTTTAACTTTTTTTTTTTTTAAGTTCTGGGGTACATGTGCAGACCTTACAGGATTGTTACATAGGTATACACATGCCATGGTGGCGTGCTGCCTCCAGCCCCGTCACCTACATCAGGTATTTCTCCTAATGTTATCCCTCCCCAATCTCCCCACCCCCTGCCATCCCTCCTCTAGTCCCCCACCCCCCAACAGACCCCAATGTGTAGTGTTCCCTTCCCTGTGTCCATGTGTTCTCATTGTTCAACACCCACTTATGAGTGAGAACATGCGGTGTTTGGTTTTCTGTTCTTGTGTCAGTTTGCTGAGAATGATGGTTTCCAGATTCATCCATGTACCTACAAAGGATCCTTTTTTATGGCTGCATAGTATTCCATGATGTATATGTGTCACATTTTCTTTATCCAGTCTATCTTTGATGGGCATTTGGGTTGGTTCCAAGTCTTTGCTGTTGTAAACAGTGCCGAAATGAACACATGTGTGCAGTGGCCTTCATAATAGACCAATTCATAATCCTTTGGGTATATACCCAGTAATGGGATTGCTGGGTCAAATGGTATTTCTATTTCTAGATCCTTGAGGAATCGCCACACTGTCTTCCACAATGGCTGAATTAATTCACCCTCCCACCAACAGTGTAAAAGCATTCCTATTTCTCCACATCTAAAAACCCTAGAAGAAAATCTAGGCAATACCATTCAGGACATGGGCACAGGTAAGGACTTCATGACTAAAACACCAAAAGCAATGGCAACAAAAGCCAAAATAGACAAATGGCATCTAATTAAACTTAGGAGCTTCTGCACAGCAAAAGAAACAATCAATAGAGTGAACCGGAAACCAACAGAACTGGCCAGGGATATTCTTAAATAAAACTGGTATTTTACTTTGCTAACTACGAAGGCATGAAGATAAAAACATACACTGCCTTGATTCGTGCCAAAGTGCTTCAGGTTTCACAGTGAAAAGAGCAAGTAAGGAAGACAGTTTTGACCTTGGTAACCCCTTAGAAAAGTTTTAGGACACCCAGGAGTCCAAAGACCAAACATTGTACTGCCTTAAACTGAAGAACCCTGATTGTTAACATAATTCTGGAATTGTGATGGAACCTGGAATAGAAAGGAGTTGAAAAAAACAAAAATCTGGCATCTTTCTTAACTCTGGCAGGACTCGTGGGGACTGTATGCATTGTAGAAAACCCACACTTAAGGAAACATTTCTCCACATATGCTGCATCTGCTCCTGTTCTCTGCAGCTATTTTTCTTTTGATAAGTTCTATACCCTTAGCTAAATTAATCAGAAATTAATAGCAGGGATCAGTGGACCCTTTTGGCTCATCAAGAATCTAAACTGTGAGGTAGACAGAGCGCATCAGGATAAATAGCTAATGCATACGGGGCTTAATACCTAGGTGATGGGTTGATAGGTGCAGCAAACCACCATGGCACATGTTTACCTATGTAACAAACCTGCACGTCTTGCACATGTATCCAAGAACTTAAAATTGAATTAAATTAAATTAAAAAAATTCTAAACTGTAACATTACATTCAAATTATCTCATTTCATCTTCACAAGAAATCACAAATACTTGCTTGTTAACAGCATTAAAGCTGGGACTTACAGTAACTGAAGAAGGGACACTGAGGGCTTCTTGTATGGCTGTGCCCTAAGGGTTGCTGCAGTAAGGGGAGTGTCTTTGTCAGCAAGACTGCAAGCACAACACCCTTGGTCTACCAGTCCTCTCCATACTCGTTAGGCCTTAACCTTGGATACAGATTCAAATTACTTGGGGAGCTTTAAAAAATACTGATGACTTGGTGCTGCACCCAGAGATTATGATATCATTGGTCTAGGTGCAGACAGGACTTGAGGGATTTTAAAAGCTTACAGGGGGATTCTCATATGAAGCCAAGGGTGAGAACCACTGTTTTGGGAGAGGTGAGGAAGATGCCGGGAATAATGGGATACACCTCCCTTTTTGGAGAAACACTTGTTATTGCTTCTCTGTCTTTGGCCAATGTTTTTAGTGTTTGCATTACAAAGTTAAAATTATGCTTAACTCACTTAAAATATGGCACTTGTTTCTCCTTAGAACAAAGCCACAGGAATGTTGCAAAGCACCTAGCTTTGTTCATCAGAATTTTACTGATGAATGTGCAGTGTACGGATGCATTTCTGTTACTATGGTATCATTTTTGACGATCCTCAACAGTTTAAGGATCTGTTTTTCTGTTTGCTCTATGTCTGCATTGGAGCTTGAAGAACATTTAATTTCTCTGTGCTGTGTTTGAAATGTATTGTCTCTCCACATCAGAAACAATAAGTTTCTGTGAAGGATGGTGCTATGCTTAGGCAGCAGTGCTGTGAGACTAACAAATTGATTTCAAATGGAACTGAAATGCCATTATCTGTCTGGTCACAGATCAAATCTGAATCTTTCTCTCTTGAGTGTCTTCCAATGTGTCAGTTTCATAAAATTCCATTTGACTCTTGAGCAGGCTAAGTGGATTTCTGATGCCTTCTGAGACTAAGCATGGACTTCCAGGCTTGGAGAGAGGAGTTACTTCTCTCTCTTGAAAAACCAGAAAGAGAAGAAATACTTTTATTTCTCAACAAGTGGCAGCAATTTAAAAGGTGAACTTTGTGAAGGGACTGAGTTCTAAGACCATCTAGAGCAATGCTTGTCGGAATTTGGTCCTTGTAATAGTTGTTGGTCCCTGCACCACTTATAACTGGTTCACAGAGAGATAAGGGGTTTGCCCAAGACTGGAAATAAACAATGTCAATCAATTTGTTTTTTAGTTCGGCTGATATTTTTGATTACAAAACTCTCAGTGAAGGAAGCCACACACTGATTTACATTGTGATGCAAGCTTCCTATCTTATCATGGGCCAGCACCTCGAGTAGCATTTTCCTAGAGGAGGGCCAGAGGTGAGACACTTGTTCCTTTGTCTCTATAGAGACTAATTAATAAATTAGAAATTAGGAAAGAAAAAGCAATGGGCTTTTTCAAAGGCACAATAGCTTTTATTCCAGACTGAGTAGTCTCAGTCATTACTAGTTTTCTGTAATAAGCGAGCCCATCCAGTTCTGATCAGCAGTTTTGCTAAAGAATCGGTAAGCTGTAGACAGTGAGTCTAGACTAAATAATATCTTAGAAATAAAGGTGCTAAGAAAAACTCATGTCTAATAATATTCTGTCTTGGCCAGAATATATGCCAGTTGTCTCTAGGGCAGTGAATGTGAATAAACTGCAACCCCTGAGGAATCTGATGTGTTCTCAAATGGATGGGTCATTGTCTTCTTGAAGAAAGCTCTGAAATCGGTTTGTGAAGGGTCAAAAACAATAGTAACTTGTGCTGTTTTGCAGAAAACAGGAGTGTACCCATGTTGCTGGCCTTTGCTTTGGAATTATCTTATTTCATAAGAATGGAATGACTAAATAACATTTTAATCTTTTGACCCTAGTATAACAACTAGGAGCCATGGGCAAGACTATGGCTTTCTCGTTAGTCACCAGAATCCAACCTGAGAAAGAGCATCTAGTTACTTAGGAAGAAGTAGTATTGATTCTGGTTTCTGATAAAAGCATAATCTATCACACCACTACACTGCATCGATCTTTGAGATGAACTGCCCTGTGAATGCGGGTCACTCACTTATTCATTCCCCAGGGGTAATTGATCCTAAGGTGCACACTTTCTTTTTCACATTTTAACATCTCTGAAGTGGGCAGTGTCTTACAATTAATGACATCTTTCTCAGTTACAGTCCTAGTGAGACTCAAATGGGAATTGAGGAGGGCAGATTGAAAGGATTACCTATAATGATGTGGGCATGATAAAAGGAACTCAATAAGTGATGCTGAAGGACTTCAAAGTTACCAGCATTAGGGGACATTTTCTACCCTAGGCCTGAAGGGCAAGGGGAGGGAGTGATTACTAGAACCTTGAGAAAACCATAGGTATAATTTTAGGAGAGGCCACCTGAGAGGAGCTGTGGCAGAGGAACATAGCTGTCTTTTGTGAAGGCAATTTATGGTAGCTAAAGTTTTATGTTTCACGTGGGAATTTAATGGAACTAATATTACCTGGCAATAATACAGCAGTCACAGGTCAGAACATTTTCTTAAAGGGCTAGATAATAAATAGTTCAGGCTTTATGGGCCATGTGGTTTTTGTCACAACTACTCATTTCTGCCATTGTACCACAAAAGCAGCCATAAACAATATGTAAAAGAATATGTGTGGCTGTATTCTAATTAAATTTTTACTTGCAAAAACGGATGATTAGCCTGTGGGCTATAGTCTGCTGACTTCTGAAGTAGATGATAGATAAATTCTGTGTCCCATCACAGTTCATCCCTTTTACTCTCAGCATCTACTCTTTTCTTTTGCTGGAATAAATAATTCATGCTCCCAGGACAAGGGACATATGAACTATTTATTATCTAGTCGTTTAAGGAAATTTGCTGACCTGTGACTGCGATATTATTGCCAGGTAATAATAGTTCTGTTATACTCCCATACGAAACCTGAAACATTGGCTGCCATCAGTTCCCTTCACATAAGAGAGCTCGGGAAGATAGAGGTTGGATGAAACAATTAATCAGCATAAAGACGTTTCAGTCCCTCTTTGGTGGCTGGTTATGGCATCTGAGTTGATAATCATTTTAAATTATCCTTAATTCTCTGCCAGCACTTCATCTAGTTGGATTTCTTTATCTGAGGGATTGACCCAAATCTTCATTGCTATAGAATATGATTCCTTAATGTTCCTGTTTTTATTGATTGCTGTAGTTTCCCATTGGCTATGAGTAGTAGGAGATATCTCAGTAAATCCCCTAACCTCTAGACATAATTCTTGTAACCATTGTGTATGAATAAACCAATTATTTACCCAGAAGCAAATACAGATAAATCTTTCTCTACCTATAGATTCAGTGGCATGGAAAGCCTGAAATGGTTAAGAGGCATTCTCAGATTCCAATGCAATAAAGTCATGTCAGTTTCCTATGTAAGCATTCTTTCCTTAGACGGTAAAACACTTAGACTCATGGAGCCCAAGTTTATGGAGATATGTAGGAAAAATGCCTTAAATAACCTATTAATATAATCATCAAAGGGACCACTTCAAGCTCTATATCTTAGTCACTGAACCATTGCCTTTTGGTTATGAGGGAGGCACCACCATATGTTAGTCACTGGTTTAAAGCATATACTACATTATGTAAGTTAATATCCCAGCTTCACTAAGCATTGCCTATCAGCTAATTCTGTAACTGAGCTTTGATCAAGTCATTCCATTGTTCCATAAAACCAGCTATTTTGGGGTCATGAGGCATGTGGTAAGACTAGTAAATTCCATAGCATGAGCCCACAGATGGGCTTTCTTCATCGTGAAATAAATTTATTGATCAGAGGTAATATTGTGTAAAATATTCTTTGAGTCTAAGTATAGTGGTGGAGTCACATAACAAGTACAACAGTATATCTTTCTTGTATAAGGGCTATATCATCTCTCTTGTTCTCTATTATAATGTACTCTAGGGAGACTCTGATTGCCATTATATACAAAGTAGCATTCTGATCCATCATAGTGATGACATTTTGCAGTTCCAGATGTGGTACGTTTACTAGAGCAAAACAGTAAAGTCCCTAAAACCTGCTATCCAGCTATTGACTGGGAAATGTTTTCTTTTTAATTACTGTCAACAAACATAATCAGAAGCAGGGCATCTGCTGTAAAGAGCAAAGAAAATCTTTTCAAGGGAACATATATCTTTAAATGAACATCTTTTTGTTTTGTTTTGTTCTGTTTTCTTGTTTTTTGTAAATTATTTATTTATTTTTGTTTTTTGTTTTGCTAAATGACTATCTTTACACATTCTAGGAAACCTACAAGAGAATCTCTCTTGATTTTTGACTACCTTATATTTCTTCCATTGAGCAGAGGCACTACAATTGGAAGAACTTTTTTTGGTATGTTTTTTATTCAAAGACATTAACATGTGCTATGCACATATTAATTTGCCAGGTGCTGGGAATGCTTCTCAAATATGTAAGCAATACAATCTTGAAATTCTATTTTGAGAGCCTACTTCCCAAAGAACAGGCATAATATCAACTATTGTATCAATTAAGGTCTTAGCAGGAAACAAATGGAACACTGAAACTGTGGCTGCAACACAGAGGAAAGATTAGTAAAGGGACTGTTTATAAAGGTGCAGTCAGGGTCAAGGGAAAACAATAAGGGACAGTGATGCTAGCAACAGCTGGGAGACTTTACCACCAGCAGGTCTGAAGGATTGAGGGACAGGAGTGGCTCTGTAGCTCTAGCTTCTGGAGAAGTTTACCTGACAAGAACTATAGCCCTGAGTAGAGGAAGGTAGCCACTACCACTTGGTGACCTAGCAGGAGGGAGCTAGGGTAATAACTATATCAGTCTCACTTTCCTCAGACAATTCAATCTCCTACTGCTGGCTTCTTTTGTCCAAACCCAACCAAAATCCAGAAGGTAAGAGAATCACATTGAAGCAAATCATTAAGGTTCGCCTCTTAGGGCATAAAACAGTGTGAAAAGAGCAAAGAGAAAATATGCAAGATCAAATGTAGAATATCCAGAGCAACATCTTAAAAAATTATAATTGACAGCATTTTTTTCTTCCTCAGTAGTATGTAAAATAAGGCTGCCTCTTACAATCCATGGTGTCAAAGAGTAAATTAATTCTAGCACATGTAAGTTGTCACAGGACTTTAGAGATTGAGTAGACCTTGAATATCACTTATTTCAAGTCTCCCATTTTATAGATGAAAAAACTGAGGCTCAGAGAGAGCACCTAACTTGCTCAAAAGCCACAGCAAGTAGCACAGCTTAGAGAAGGAGCTAGGTTTCTTAACTATCAACTCAGTGTTTTTTATGATATACCATACTCTTTCACGTTTGGGTTAACAAAAATGTACTTTTGAGTCAAACCTCACATTTATCACTGGCTTAAACCAGTTAGGTATAAAAATGCTTTTCTCTACAGTTCGTCATCAGCAGCAACATAAATATTGACTCTTGGTTGAAAATAGAAGATACCAGCTAGAAGACGTTTGTTTAGTATTATGGAACAAAGCTTTCAGGGACTATTTCCTCAGGTTTAGGGGAGATTGTATCCAGAGTCAGTTGGTCCTCATTGTATTTAGCAGGTTATCAAAATCATATAGAATAAAAAATATTTAGGTCTTTCATTTCAAGAACTCTGAAATAAAGTCAGACTACCTGGCTGAGGATGTCTTCAGGATAGCCACCGGAGAACACACACATACACACACACACAAAGGATGTTAGTAATCAAGCATGTGTATATGCTGAGAAATAATAATTAAGGAATAAAAGGGGCGCAAAAAAAGGACTGGCAAATGGGGGTGTCTTAGGACAATGTCAGCATCAACTACAATAGTCTTAAGTATCAATATCAATTCTGCCATTTTCTCTACACCAATGCATCCCACAGTTTGTTGTTCTTGCAAATCAATTAAGGATCTTATTATAATGAACATTGTGATTCAGTGGGCATGGCTGGGGATCCACATTCTGCATTTCCAACAAGCTTCCAGATGCTAGTAATGTTGTTGGTTCATGAATCCCACTTTAAGAGGCAAGTCTCCAGCTCATGACAAACACAAGGTTTCTATTTGGGTTGCAGTTTAATGAAGTGCAAAGAAATTGGGCTTTGGGATCTTAACTGGGAAGCTCCATGTGGGATGAGGCTGTATTACATACTATCTTTGAACTTGGGCAAGTTACTTAACCTCTGTGAGCCTCTTAGGTATTTTTAAAAAACAGCTTTAAATTAAGTAACAATTCATAAAGTACTTGACACATAGTAGATGCTCAATAAATGTCATTTCTGATCCCTTCCTTTGATGTATTGAGGGGAGAGCAAAGGGAGTATTTGTGCCAGAGTTTAGACTTACAGGAACATAAATGAGCAAAAACTGAAATGGGAGGGCAGATTCCATAACTGAGTACCAGAAGAGTTGTTCAACATCATTCTATTTTTAAAAACAGCAACCAGACACCAATCCAATCTGTGTGTCAATTCAGCAAAGGTGCTTTCCTCCAAAGACAAGTAAGTATAAAAGCAGGAGGGATAGGTGAGATATAATCAGTCTTCAAAAACTCAGAAATAAGAAAACCAAATGCCTGATGTTCTCACTTATAAATGGGAGCTAAACATTGAGTACACATGGACACAAAGAAAGGAACAACAGACACCAGGGCCTACTTGAGGGTGGAGGGTGGGAGGAGAGACAGGATCGAAAACTACCTATCAAGTACTATGCTTATTACTAGGATGACAAAATAATCTGTACACCAAATCCTGTGATATGCAATTTACCTACATAACAAACCTTCACATGTACCCCGAATGTAAAATAAACATTAAAAAAGAACTCAGAAATAACTCAGAACATATTAGAGATATTAGGGAAGTGAAATTTAATTAAAGAATCCCAATTTGCAGCAAGTACAGGGTGGCACAAAGCTTTTGTCTGGGATGCATGTTATATACAGAAGCTTAGAAGTAGGCATGTTAGGTATTTAAGTATTGCTACTAATTTGTAATTAGTAGCATGATAAGACAAGCAATTAGTAAACACGGTAACACAAGCACACGGGAACAGTTATTTGTGGCCAAGAATAACAAAAAAATCTAGCAGAATAAATGCTGACCTCTCGTCATCTCCTGAGATTAAAAAAATTGTTACTGTTTCCTCAGAGTTCTTTGTCCTTTTCTCTATTTTAAAACAAATAAAAATACTATATTTTACATTTAAAATTTGTTAAGAGGTTAGATTTCTCATTAAGTCTTCTTACCACAATAAAAAAGAAATGAATATCAGGCCACAATAAGAGATGGAGGAACCTTAAATGCCATATTGAGAAGCAAAATAAGCAAATCCAAAAAGGCTACATGTTGTATAATTCTAACTATTTAACATTCTGAAGAAAAGGTAAAACTATGGAGACAGTAAAAAGATTAGTGGTCGCCATGGTTTAAATCACAGGGGATGTTTTGGGCAGTGAAACTATTCTGTGTTACAATGTAATTGTGTAAATGTGAGATTATAAACTTGTCAAAACTAATAGAACTATACAATGCAAAGAATGAATCATAATATAAAGTATGATATTTAGTTGATAATGATGTATCAATAGGGTTCATCAAGTGTAATAAATGTACCACATCAGTGTAATATGTTAATAATAGGAGAAACTCGGGGGAAGGTAGTATAAGGGATCTCTTGTACTTTCTGCTCAACTTTTCTGTAATCCTAAGCTGTTCTGAGAGATAAAGTCTATTAACCAAAAGCAAACAAAGAGACCAACTTCCTAACAAGAGTGTAGGAGAGTAAATTGGCAGCTGAAACAGGTGAATGCCATGACAAAGCAGAAATGAACACAAGTGTAGGTGACATACCCTATGGCAGAGTTTAGAAAATTATCCCTTATTCCTTTCAACGAAGAGCTCCCATTCCAATGTTTCAGTGACCCAGTGATTTTAGTTAGATATTCTTAGATATTGAAAATGTGTCTTCCTTCTCCAGCCCACTAAACCCCTGAACTTGTCTTCAGATCCTGGAGAAAAAGTATCCTCATGACTACTATGTTCAATCCAGGAATGGGGACCTAGTGCATTCAAAGAGCTGGGCCAATACTTGGGTTGATTATGTGATGCAATTCTCAGATGCTCTTTGAGAATTTGTACAACATATATTTTCAGGTGGACCTGGCTGGTGGAACAGATTTGAAAGAAGTCCCCAGTGAAGGCAAATGCCCCCTTTCCCTGTGTCTTTTGCAATTTCTGTGTTGCCCAAGCTTGCATGCCCCATTTAGCGAAACAAAAGCCCCATCAGCCATAAATTGCTCTTCAGGCATAAGCTCCTCACCCCATCTATCTTATTCAAGCAGACATTATTTCTTCCTGCTAATACTATATTGTTCCTGAGAGGAGCTCTCCACCTCATTACATTTCCAGGGATGTTTAGCACCCTTTATAATTTGGTACCCTGGGAAGCTCCCCAGAAGCCCCCTCCTCAGCCTGCCTCTGTGCATTAAGAAGCTTTGCAAACAAGTGACTCTAACAGAGCTGGGTTCTGAGGTGACAGGAAAGAGCTGAAAATGAAGAATAATGTTTCCATAAACCCATGTGGAAAAAAGCATGAAAGGCATCTCTTAAAATTCTGGTGTGCACGCCGTCAGCCAGAAGGACAATGTAGGAAGATATTTAGGTATTAGGGAGGACAAATTAACAGAGGTGGCAGGGAAGCTCGAAAATCAAGAAGATTAAGGAAAAGTCCTGATATCTCTTTATTCAAATCAACTGAAAGCCAATGATCTCTCTTTAAAAATGTTCATTTATGAATAATAAATACTGAGAAAGGATGGACACAAATATATGTATACCCAATCCCCAATCATTTCAACTACGGGTTCAACCTTGAATGACTGCTGTGACTGCTTTGTGATGGAATGGCTTCCTTCCTTGTTTCCAAAAGAGAAAGATTTACTTATCGGGATTTATTGATTCCTGTGGGTTTGCACAAATAGACTTCCACTTTCTAAAGGCAAAATGAACTATTGACAAAGTCGAAAAAATGTTTGGAAGGAGAAATCAGATTCTTTCCCCGAAGTAAATATATCTCACACAAAAGAAATAAAAATAAAATATTTAGATTCAAATATATATTTAGTTCTCTGCCCTCCTGTAAGAAGACATCTTTTCTTTTAGAAAATTCCAATTAAACTTTTGCTTTAATTACTAGAATAAAATATTTGATCTATATGCTGTATTAATTTCTGCCTCCTTCAGACAAAAAGGAAATCAGAGACAAATCTTTACTTGTGCTGAAATATTTGAGAGAAAATTGTGATATACTACCCCATATGAGTGTTCTGGTATTTGTAGGCAATACTAACCACATATTCAACTTTACTTTTCCGAGTATAAAAGAAATCCTTCCCCAGAATATTTTGATAAATTCTAGTGAAGTAAATGAGGTACAATTGATAATCTTTGAAACACTATGCATTACTCATAGTAACAACAGTTTGTGTTTCTATGGAAATTGTTTTGACAGCATGGTAAATTTCTTTCTGTAGATAAAGAACATGACTCTGCATTATTGTGAGACAGGCAGGTTTTATCTTCCTGGCATGGGGCATAGGGAAGGCACCATAGAAAGAGATGGTCATTATACTGGAAGAGAGTGTTGAAGAAAGGGGAGGAAAGATGGTTTGCTTGCTGGTTCCATAATCTGTGGACCAAGAAACTGACCAGTTTTTCTCCCCATGAAATTAAATACTTTCTGTAGTATTTGTTATCTAATCCAATGAAGTATGAAATTCCAGCTTAAAATAAATACATTGCTATCACCCACAAGGGGTAATCTAGCACAAAATAAGGGTTTCTTATGTTTGCTACATTTAAACATTGGAGACCCCTTCATTGTATATAGAATGTATATAGAATGTAAGACCTAACCCAGCATCTATGAAAAAGAGGGCATAAGAAATTATGGACCACAACGTAATAGAACTAACTCACCAATAACGACCTTTTTAAACAATGAATTAAAATTTGCAAAGCATATTTACATGTATTACCTTATTTAGTATCTTTAGTTACTCCAAAGTAGCCTATTTATTCAAATTTTACAGGCAAATAGGCCATGACCTATACTGAATAATTAACTTGACTGAAGTCACATGGTTGATAAGTATTCAATTCAAGACTTGAACTAGTATTTTCTGAGTTGAAGGTTAGACTCTTTCCACTCCTCCATGGTTGCCTTGCAGTTAATGATTTCTGGGGGTGCAAAAGATTGACTATTTCAAGGTCAAATTCAAGCAGCCATCATTATGTAGAGTTGGTCTGAAGAATACAGTTGATATAATTTGTCCTCTAAAGCAGTGTTTCTCAAGCTGTGATCTATTTGTATTAGATTCACATAAGAAGCTTGATTAAAATAATTGGGATTGCTGGAGACTTTGTTTAGTAGGCTTGGAGCTATGCTCTGGAATAAAAGTATTAAATTCATACTCCAGATGTTTCAGATAATCCTTTGGAATCCTTGATGTGGTATAACTTTCCTGGCTATTGTTCAAACCTTTCCAGATCTAAGTTTTGTTGTACGTTTGCCTGTATGGACACTCCCTTACTATTTCTCTTCAATTTCAGAAGTCATTTATGACACTATTGTGGGAGGAAAACCCTTCTGGCAACTTCTAGAGACAATGTTCACTTTAATGTGAAATGTCTACATGGAGAAAAACAAACATTGATCACAGTCCCAAAATGCTACTATTCCTCACTTTCAGATGTGTCTAGGGCTTGATATTTCATTTCACTTTGCTTCTAAAGATGTGGTTTACTCTAATTTCTTTCATGGCTTTCTTCTCCTTCACCAAAGGTAAACCTTGGAGTAGTAGGTAGCGATCAGACTGATGAGACTAATATGACTGTGAATCAGGTGGGCTTAATTCATTCATTAGTAATCTAAGTATTTAATGATTATTAGCCATACATTTGTGAACATTTCTTAAGGAAAAAGAAGCTGAGAGTATGAAGTTACTTCAAAATAGCTTCTTTTTTTTTTTTTTTTTTTTTTTTAACCTGGAAAATCTACATCCAGATGAGTCCAGTGACAATAACAACATAAATGAAAGGAGAGCTGATTAACAGAATGAATCTACCACATCCTGTATGTGTTATTTATGTATGCATGGATAGAATCAGGCTTTTAGACTTGTCCATCTCCCTTTTCAACTTGACTCATCTGAGGGAAAAATGAGAGTTGAGATCTTCAAAGAAGGAGTAGGACATTCCATGCAAGGCTGTGGTCTCTTCTGATAAACTGGCATGCTGGACTGGACAGCACACTTTGTGTTTTAATCTATGCTGAGACAAACTGGGCCCAACAGTCTAGGGTTGTAACTACAGTACTTGCAGGAAGTTTACTTTTTAAAAAATTAATTTTATTTTTAATTGATAAATAATAATTGTATATATTTATAAAGTACAATGTGGTGTTTTGATACACATATACATTGTGAAAAGAGCAAACCAAGTTAGTGAGTATATCCATCACCTCAAATATTTATCATTTCTTTGTGGTGAGAACATTTGAAATCCTCTCTTATAGTTGTTTTGAAATATACATTATTTTTAAGTATAGTCATTATGCTGTGTCATTGCACAGCATGGTGAGTATAGCAAGGTTGATTTTAAAAGACCAACTGGTAACAAACTAAGAGATTTTTCTTTATCTATGTGGGCCCCAGTTTTCTTACCTGTTACTTGGTAGTTGGAAAGGGTGATTTCTAAAGATGCCTACAGTCTAATATTCTATGATGTTACATTAGTTTGTTTTCACTTATTCCACAAATAATTTTTGATTACTTACTGTGAGCTAAGCTCTGGGATATAGCTGTAAAAATAATATTATCTGTGCCCTTCTGAATCTTACATTCTAGGGACATGGCAGGGAGGAAACAGACATAGACATTAAAGGACTCATTACATGAATAATTTATTATAATTGTGATGTGTGCAGTGAAGGGGAAATAGAGGCAGGTTGCTGTGACCTAGTTCAGTAGAGAGTGATCAGGGAAGGTTTCCCTGAGGAGGTAACATTTTAGACCTGGATGACTAATGGGAATCAGGCTGAAAAAAAGACGGAACAAAAGGATTCCTGGCAAAGGCCATGAGGTGGGATAGAGCCTGGCACAATTGAGAAGCAGAAAAATGAATTATGTGGCTGAAGAGAAGGGGAGGGAGACATGGCCTGGGACAATCTGGTAGTGACCATCTTATGTAGGGCCATAAGCAGGAATTTATATTTTATTCTCAAGACAATGGGAAGCCATGGAGGGTTTTACAGATCACTCTGGGGATGGACAGATAGATCGATAATGGTAAGCAAGTATAGTCAAATGTGAATGGCAGAGCTGACTGAATTTGGGTGATGGTTATAAGAATGTTCACTGTAAAATTCTCTCAACATTTCTGTATATTTGAACATTTTAAAATAACATGCTGAGGCAAATAGCTCTGGCCACAGTAAGGAGAATGGATTGGGGGAGGACAAAATTGGTGACATAGATGGCAGGTAGGAGACTGCTGCAATAACCTTGGAGAAGGGTGTTGGTGGCTTGGACTAGGGTGGTGACATGGAGATACTAAGAATTGAACAGCCTCTAGAGATACTTAAGAGGCAGAATCAACATGATTTCCAGATTGATTTTTGCCTCAGGATAAGAAAGAGGCAGAAACCAAAGATCAATACCACATGTTTGGTTACTGTTACTGGGTAGATGATGGTACTGAGACAGGGCACACTGGTACAGAAAGACATGGGTGTGAGGGAGATGGTGAAATGAAGAGTACAGTTTTTAATATGTTGAAAACATGAAGTATCCTAGTGGAGATGTCATCTGGGCAGTTAGATCTGGGTCTGGGGTTGACAGGAAAGGTCTGGGTTAGAGATGTGAGTTGGAGGTGAAAAGTGTATTAAACCTTGAGAGTACAGTACATGATAATTCCTGGGAGGCTGTATAAAGTGAGGAGAAAACAACTGAGTACTGAAGAATACAATTTTTAATAGTTTTGTAGAGAATGAGTAAAGACAAAGACAAAGAAGCAGTGACTTGTGAAGCAGAAAATCAGGGTCATGTGATATTATACAAGTTTTCTATTGATGGGCTTTTGGGTTGTTTCCAATCTCTTTCAATAAATATCCTTGTATGTACTCATTTCTCATATATGCACCTATCTCTGGAAGAAAAATACTCAGAAGTGGAATGGTTAAGATTTATACGTCATTTTGAATTTCAAAGTGTTTATTTTTGAAAGAAAATATTGTTTAGAAAAGCCATCAAACATAGATAGCTTGGTTAACCATATTTAATGTTGTAGTGGATAGGACTGGTTAAATAAACTTGATACATCCCTATAATTTAACATGCTGTAGCCAAAGAAGAATGAGACGCAATATTTTCTGATAGGGAAGAGGAGAAGAAGGAAGACTTAAATTTTCACAATTTTGAACCATTTCAATTCTGTGCCATTCACGTGGATTACTTGTATTTAAAAATACTATTTGTAGTTCTATACCATGCTTTTGCCTTTTATTTCCAAGAGCAACACCAAGAGGTTTCTGATAGATTTTTATATACTTGAGTTTTGCATTATGGGACTACCTAGTTAGATGTTGGATTTTATGAAACCATGATACAGAGACTTGCTCTACATGTGGCAAAGATCTGAACACATAAAGTTCATGCTCTTCTTGAGTTCAAGTTACGAATTTTAAAATTTATTATTTTTCCATTTTTATTACTAATGAATAAATCCACTTTGTTGTGTCTGTTCCAGAGATATTTCCAGACTTCACCATCACCACCCTCTTACCGCCCCTAAAAATGTAATTGAAGACAGAATCAGTCACATCAAGTCTGAAGACATTTTATTTTTCCTATGTGGGAAGCAATGATGATCTTACATTTTTTGTTTTCTGTTTTTTAATAAGGGCAGCATAGGGATATATGTGGCTTTTTCTTTTAAGTACCTTGCTAAGCAACACTAAGCTAATAATCATTTTCTAGAATTAGGTGACCTATTTTTGAATAAAATTGAAAGTGGATTGCTTACTCTTTTACTACTAATAATACTAAATATATTCTTAAATCAGTTTTCAAAATTGAAGAGAGAATCTAGAAATATGGAACAACTAGCTAGAATAAGCCTGAAGATAATTCTAGCTCTGTTACTACTAAAACTCAGTTTCTAAATTTTTGAGGATTTTATATGAAATCACATTAAAAATGAGCTTAAGGGCTAGATTATGACTCCAGAACATACCTTGGTCAGATATGTTCATGCTCAAATAATCAGACTCTGCTCCAACTTTCTTGACATATGCCCTCTTATCCACCTTAATAAGCATAGGATCATGCCAAGAACTGCAGTGAAGAAAGAACACTGCCCTAAGATTGATAGCCTGGATTTAAGTCTACATTTAGTCACAGCCTCCATATGGCCTTCAGCAAATTATCTCAGCTCTCTGGAATTCAGGTTTGGAATCTGCAAAATGAGGAACTGGGTCTGAGGTCCCTTCTAGCTTTAACTACCTTTGCATCTAACTTTTGTGGCTCAAGCATCTGGAATTCCAGGTGAGAGAAGGTATGGTGGATTGAACTGTTGGCCCCAGTTCTTCATCCTTTCCTGCATCCTCACTCTTATTATGACTTCACTGTGGGCAGTGCATATTTCCCTGCCTCTTCATCTTGGTCATCTGAGTTCCTTTGACCAATGAGATATTAGTAGATGCAACACAACCAGCTGAAAATGTACCTGAGCAGTGGGGCTCATCCTGTTGCACTTGTGCCACCAAGATTCTCTGGCTATCTCTTTGGCTCAAAGAGGATGAGGCACAAGAAGCCAACCTAGAACCTCAGGCCTGTAGCAGGAAGCAGAGGTGCCATAGCCAATCTTCATATCCATAAGAGAAAGGATTGTCATTTTAAGCCACTGACATTTGGTGTGTTTTTTTCATTCAGCACTATTGTGACAATAGTTAACTACTGCAAAAGGAGATAAGAAAAACTCAGTGAAGGAGAAAACAAGGGGGAAGAGAGAAGACAGAGTCCTTGACTCTCTCCCATAACAGGCAGAAGAGAAACAGAAGTAAAATAACAAGTAGAGTACCTCCTTCTTCATTGAACTAGTCTCATCAATGAACAAAATGTTAAAAGGTGTATCAATTGACCATTATTTCTCATTCGCTTTTGGTTACTGGCTTAGAACATTTTATAAAATAAATGTTTACAGCAGAGCTCTCTAATAGTTAGGTCATCAGTAGGGTGACCCTACATCCCAATTTTCTCAGTCAATTCTAATCAACATTGCTCTTATATAGTTATTTAGCTCTCTTTGTTCTAAAAAATAAACTGATTTAGATGATAAATTCTATAGTAGTCATAGAAATCCCTGTCAGTCTATCTTGAAATACTACTTGGTTAATCCACAAGTTTGCTGCAATACCAGGACAATCCCCTTGCCCAAGCAACCATCCCCATCAGGTCTTCTTGAGATCATGTGGATTCCCAGGGTGAGCAAGTATCCCTTCTTCGAACTCTTCAAGTGATCTGTCTTCTCAGTGGTCCGCTTTCTCCTCAAAGGATTTGAGGAAATCTAAAGTAACTTAGAAAAAGGAGGACCCCAATGTCAATTGTAGTTTCAAATAAGCTTGTGCCATTTCTTTTATGGTATAACCCCTATAAGCCATTGTACAATTTGCTTGTTGACAGGACAGAGTGGCACACTTTCTATCATCCAATCAAGAATGCCCTGACCCATGGAAATATATATATATATACACACTTAGGCACTCAACAAGACCCTAAATGTTCATACTACTGACATCTCTCTCCTTATGTCCCAATACTGTCAGGTGAGAAATGGCAGGGAAGCAGAATCTCAGATCTCAGTTTGGTACTGGTAGGAAATGACAACCAGATAGTCCCCGGTGGCCTCATTCTTGGATAGCTGGTCCCTTTAGAGTCTACACTTTCCCATGCTGGAACGAAGCATGAGTACACCCTCAAAGGGAGTTCCAGGGTTATTGGCCATCTTCTGCCAAAGGCGCTGCTCTTCCCCCTGAGAGTCCATCCAATCCACATTCTTCCCATGGCTCACACCTGAAGAAGCAAAACAGGAGCATTATATGTTACATATGAAATGTTTTGCTCTCCTGCAAGGCATCTATCAATTTCTGAGGGGGCCTTTTGACCAGAGTACCTTTATACTGCCTTGTTCTCATTTAGCATATATAGTGAGTGAGGTTAGAACTGAATCAATCCTTTGCAGCCTGCACTATTCTCTAATGCCTAGGCCATGTGAAGCAAATCAGGATGGCGTTGGTGACTCACTTCCTCCCTACTTTAGCAGAGAGCTGGTTCATCTGGGCTGTGCTAACATGACAGAAGAACGGGGTGAATTTGGCTCTCTTTTTTAACAAGAACACTTTTCTGACCTGGGAAGTTTTCCTTTTAGTGGTATAGATATTCTTGGCTCCTCTTATTATCATAGTGATAGGACTTTACTCAACAGAAATGTTTACCACAGTTTGTGCAGATGGTCTCATCTATGTCTGGCCTAGGCTATGGGATAATGAGAGTTAGGGGGACTGCATGTGCTCTACTAGTGCACACATGCTCTACTACTGCAATCCCTCTTCCAATTCACCCTGTTACAGTTGTGTCTTGTGGCACCAGTTGTGGGTTTCCTTGATCCGTTTTTAACAACATTGGTGTTATTTTAATGAAAAAATGATTTTCTTTCAATCCAACCAGTATGAATAATAGCTGCAAATGCTGGACAGAACTGAGAAGATGAGGAAGTGATGTTGGTCTTGAAAGTTGCTCCCTTCCCATCAGAATCCTGGGCTGTCTTGGTAATCATCTCCTGAGTAAAATCTGAAGCAAGGCCCAAGATAGTACTTAAAATTCACTTAGACTAAAGTGTAAATGTTGGTCTGTGAAAGGACTGAATTTAAATATGATATCTTCCAATCTTCTAGCCTAATGATACAAAGTTACAGTAGTTATATTCATATTTTAACAATGAATAGATCCTTAGCTAAAGGAATGAAGCATTTGTGGTAATTTCAGGATTTAGCTGAAACTACATATGCATATCCACTGCACATCACACCTATAAGAATCGTGCCCCCACCTGGGCCTAGTCACAGACCATCCCTGTGGGTCCCCAAATCCCTCACCACTTCCAGAATTCAAACGAACTCCTCCCAGAAAGATGTTGCTGGAAAAGGCCTCCTTGTCCCAGACGGTAAGTTCTAGGCAAACATTCTTTATATCCTGGGGATGGAGGCCACTGAACATGAATGTATGATTCCACTGAGGGTTAACACTCTTTTTTATTACCAGAGTTTTGTGCTTGGTGGCTTTGCTATCATCAGGGAGCAGGTAGCTGTAGAAGAAAAAAACAAACCATCAGTAAGACACTAGACAGAAAATGTCATCCTTGAGCAGTCATTTGAATTTCCCGTAATTTCTGATGTGTCTCTATGTGTGTGTGTGTGTGTGCACGCGCATGCATGTGTGTGTTCATGCACACAACTGTGATGTGTGCATTTTATTTTCTCTCCCAGGTTTCTATATGCTTATATCTGGATTTATATAGTGGAATGAGTTATTATTTATTTCACATGGGACAATAGTAAAATACCCTCACTCTCCTTTCTAATCCTGTTTTGGTCCGTGAAAAGAAAATGCCTCCTGTGCTAGATAGACACTATTGAATGCCCTGCTTCTGGCCCTCCCTGGAGCTGACTTGCAGCCAGGATGGGAAGTTCCTGATATGCATTCAGCTTCCCATCTCAAGTGCTTGTGTCTCTTGATTTCTCTAGTTAAGTAATTTATCTGGTGTTGTGTGAGCTGGCTTAGCTTATGTGCAAGAAACTGTGGAATCACTTGGAATTTAATGGCCCTGGGGCAACCTTTCATCAATGGGTTTGAGAAACTGGTGGATAATTCCCCAGCTTCCCTGTCCCTCAAAGTGACAATCCTAAGGTATATTGCACAGAGTTCTTCATTGCTTCCCCAACGGAATCAGGCTCCAGTTGCCCACATTGGTAACCTGCCCACCAACATATGTTTTAATCAACTTCTCTTTCTTCCTTCTTATTTTCTACACTTCCTCACTGGTGTTTCCTGAAATTTCTTTCCAAATAAAACACCTGTATCCTAGGCTTTCTCGATTATGGTCAAAACACAGTATGAGGCTCTACGTATATGATAAAAATGGCTGTTTTCCCCCTTCAGGGAGCATACTTTAGAAAAGAAGACATATGTACATATGGAATTAGTACATGAAACAAAAATGAAAAGCGCTACAAGCAAATGACTTCACAATGAGAAGCTACATTAAGTCACTTAAGATTTCATTTCATGTACCAAGCAGAGACTGCTTATTATCTCCTAATATCCATTCTCCCCTTATAGTCCTCTAAAAAACTGTTTTTATTTGAGCATAGTGTTGCCCAGAATAAAGACTACATTCCCCAGCCTCCCTTGAAGCTAGGATAGCCATGCAACTGAGTTAATGGCCAATGGGATATAAGATGTAGTGCTTATAAAACATCTGGAAAGTGTCCTATCAGCTGGAATTTGTATGAGATAGCTGAAACATGAACAGCTATCCTAACCCATTAGGTGGATACCATAAAGAGATAGAAAAATCCTGGGTCCCTGACAATTCAGGATGCTTCCATACCTGCCCTGGAGACCTTACCTTCCGTCTTTGTTTTCATGTAAGAGAGACAAAAAACAAAACTTGTTTAAGTCACTTTTTTTTTTGCTCACAGACAGACCTAATGTTAACGGACATATTTTACAATATTAAACTTTACAGAGGTCTATTCTTGCTCCTTCACTGTCTTTAAAAAAAAATTCACATCTTTTTAGAATCAGCCTAATGTTTAAGTATTACTATAGACATAATTTACCAGAAAGTTACTGGCTTTTGTTTTTCTTTCTAGAACAAAAATACTGTCTTTTATTATTTCTGCTTTATAAATTTTCCACAAGATAAGGTGAATACTGCTCCAGAAGTTGCCGAGTACCATTGCAGGGTCACAATGTGGCCACATGTTGGGAGTCATTTCCTCATTCCACCAGACAGTGAGCAGCAGAGACTTAAACTGGATGGTAGGACTAATGACACAAATTACAAGTGCAGCATCCAAAGAAAGTGTTTCTTCTATGCTTAAATCTACTGCAGGAAAGAGTGAAGGGAAGATGTGCCAGGATTCAGGCACACACACTCACCAATGGGGAAGCCCCAGATATCTGCTTCTTCCCACTACTGGCTTTACCAAAGTTAGAACATGTGGCCAGGTATGGCGGCTCATGCCTGTAATCCCAGCACTTTGCGAGGCCGAGGTAGGCAGATCACTTGAGGTCAGGAGTTCAAGACCAGCTTGGCCAGCATGGTGAAACCCTGCCTCTACTAAAAATACAAAAAAAAAAAAAATATTAGCTGGGCATGGTGGCGCTCACCTGTAATCCCAGCTACTCAGGAGAGTGAGGCATGAGAATCACTTGAACCTTGAAAGCAGAGGTTGCAGTGAGCTGAGATGGTGCCACTACACTCCAGCCTGGGTGACAGAGTGAAACTCTGTCAAAAAAAAAAAAACAAAACAAAAACAAAAACAAAAACAAAAACTGTAAAAAAAACAACAACAAAAAACCAAAGTTAGAGCATGTAAGGGTGGGCTCAACCCATTTTCTTGTAGAAAAAAAATACACTTTTCCAATATGGCATGAGACGAGGAACAATATTGCCATTGGCTCAAAGAATGAACCTCATGGTCTGGCATCATGAGAATTTGTTTTACCTTATGTGCTTTATGGAGCTCCATGAGGGCAGGGGTTATATGTTATTTATTTTTGAAAGCATGCTACCTGGTATTTGGCACATGTTCATTTTTGTGTTTGTTTGGACTAATGAAAAATAACCTTGCAGTCTTAGTTACTCTAATTCCAAGAGAAAAATCAATAGTCAGAAATCAAAAGGGATTTGATGTTTGAGTTGCCTAGAGTTGGGCAAGAATATCTATTTAAAGGGCTGCATTCCCTCAAGAAGCTGCTCTTTGCTCCACAACGTGGGCACAAATGCCTAGCAGGTAGTCTTAGAGCTTCTCCAAAGCACTCTACAGTGGATAGGTCCAGCAAGGATGCTCTGACATCTCTACTTTTTACAATTTCCCACAAGAAAGAAAAATATCAAGGATCTGATATTTTGGTTATTGTTGCATATTGCCAGTACAAAATGATAACAAAGAACAATAAAAATACATTACACCTAGAAAATAATACTATTTTTTTTTTATTTTTGATGACTGAATCTTACAGAAAAAAGTTGACTGTCTTGAGATTAAGAGTGATGGGAATTCCTGAAACACGTTGGAAACAGAGTGACAGCTAGAATCAGCAGTTCCCTCAATACTTGTATTGTTTTAGATGTAAGGGCCAGTATTTAAGGGTATTTATCACTGACACACTCTAGAAAATAGAACATGGAAGGCTTACAGCCACCATTGGCTTGTGGATCACAGATCCTTTCATCTCCAATTAAATATCAACCAAAATGAGCCAAAACAAAGTTACCCTTTCACAAAGGTATCAGAAGTGCCTCCTGACTTCACTGCTGTCAAATTCTTTGCCTCTTTGATGAACACTTCTAGTATTCCTCCAGAGATTACAAGTGACTCCTTTCTCTTTCCCTTTTTAAAAGTCTTCTTTCCTGTGTTAGCCACCAAAATGAGGGAATGGCAGGGAAAGAGAGAAAAAAATAAATAAATCATGGGTTCTGTTTCAAAATTTACAAAGATAATCTACAAAGATATATTTCATTTGCTGACTGAATTGGGCCCTTATATTATTGTGTATTTTTATTCATTTAAACATTTTTGCCATCATTGGATTCCTTCTAGATAGGTCTTTCATTTGTGTTTTTTGAAAAAAATGAACAAATAAATTTAAAACTTTAAACATTCCCGTAGAAAGCATATCTTTTCACAGGATGTAAACGAATGGAATGCCTGAGTTTCCTGGAGCACCCTTCATGCTCTTAGTGAGAAATAACTATGAAGAAAGCTACATACAAACACCAAAACTCCAAAAGAGAAAATTCCATAACTTCCTTTGATATTTTAGTCTTACAAAAGACAGTGACATCTAACTTTTTATGTTTTGTTTGTGTAACATGATGCAAACGATCTCACTACCACACTTCTAGAAACAGAATGTCATTGATCAAAGTCACTGATTTTTACTCTACCTTGTAGTTGTTCTGGTGGAAGCATCAGGTTCTCCTCTGGGGGAATGTAACGTAAAACAACTGTCAGCTCTCCTTTGTATTGAAGGCCAATATCAGGAGCAAACTCCACCTGGCCAAGGAGAAATAAGTAAATTGAGAGTATGAATGATTGGCTTAGTATTTTGCAGCCCACATTTTGAATGTGCAATTATTTACTTGGTGGCATAAATGTGACAATCCATTCCCATTTCAACTCTGTTGGCTCTCATTGGTTTAAGAGATGCCTTAAGTAAGAGAAAAGAAAGGCTGGAAAACTCTATGAAGGGATTTACATGTAACTTTTAACATTTAAGTAAAAGGAATTTGAAAGAAGACATATAACTTATATTTGGCTGGTCAATACATATTGAGCACCTGTGATGCACTGATGATTGGACCCATCACTGAGTTTACATATGTAGTTTGGGATGTGAAGAAGGAAGAATAAAAATGCCACTGAAAGTACCTCTAGAAATCACTTCTCCCTATCACCTTTGATGTCTTTTAAGGCTTTCCCAAGTGACCAAGAAGGGAAAAGTAGGCAATAATGCTTGATTCACATGGGGCTGCCAGCCATCAACTGTTAAAAACAATACTGGTAATTCATAACATCAAAATTCAACATGGACAAAGTGGTACACTCAAACATTGTTGGTGGGAATGTAAAATGGTGGCGTCTCTCTGAAAAAGAATTTGGCAGCTGCTTGTAAGACTAAACATGCAACTACCATCCAATCCAGAAATTGTACTCTTGAGCATTTATCCCAGAGAAATGAAAAATTATGTCCACAAAAAACTTGTATACTAATATTTGTATCAGCTTTATTAGTAATAGTAAAAAAACAGAAACTACATGAATTTCCTTCAATAGGTGAATGGTTAAACAAACTGCGGTACATCCATACCATGGAATACTATAAACATCAATAAAAATGGAATCTCTAGAGAATTATATTGAGTGAAAAAAGCCAGTCTTAAAATGACATATACAGTATGATTTCATTTATGTAACATTCTTGAAATGACAAAATTATAGAGATAGAGAACAGATTAGTGATTGCCAGAAGCTAGGGATGTGAGTAGTGGGAGGGAGTCAGATGTAGTTATAAAAGGTCAACCTGAGGGACATATGTGATGTTAGAACTGCTCTGTAACTTGAGTGTTGTAGTAGATACACAAACCTACAAAGGTGATAAAATTGCATAGAACTAAATATACACACACAAGTGTACACACACACACACACAAATGACTACGAGTAAAACTGGGAAATCTGAATAAAATTGGTGGATCATATCAATGGCAATATCTTGTTTGAGGCTGAGTGTAGTGGCTCATGCCTGCAATCACAGCACTTTGGAAGACCTAGGTGGGAGGATAGTTTGAACCCCAGAGTTTGAGATCAGCCTGGGCAACACAGTGAGACCCTATCTCTCAACATATATATATATATATAAAATATATATTATATATATTATATATTATATATATTATATATATAATATATATTTAATATATATATAATATATAATATA